>NC_067139.1:62183949-62288949 GCF_903995435.1 Acomys russatus | reverse complement strand
TTGGGGCAATAATTTTCTAAGCATTGCTTTAAGGTGGGTGCATATATGCATGTATTTTGGTTTAAATGAATCACCCGCTCCCTGCTGCTGAAGCAGATGTAGAATTCATCTCACGCCGCCCATCCTACCCCCCATGTACCACGCCCCCCCCCCCCCCCCCCCCGCCAAGCAGATCCCACCACCCCCTCCTCGGTACACAGCCTGGGAATCTCTGCTATTTATGTAACTTGCCTTGTAAGTGTAATCCAAGTTCTAGGCTATTTTTAAATGTATGGATCATTGTTTTACAATGGAATACCAAATTATGAGCTCCCTGCTTCGCATTCAAATTTAAATGACAAGCTGTCAGCCTGGAACACAGCAGCCTGTCAGGGTTACGAGTACCAGTCTCCTGAATGGGCTGCTGCCGTTGAGTCCTAACCCTTGAGTTTCCCCTTCTGGTGAATAGGAATGATGGTGCAAACAACTGCACAGGGGTGAATGGGTTAAGTCAAGTGCCAAGACCAGTACCTGGCTTAGGGGTGGCCTAAAGCCTAAAGCTAGGTCGCCACCTAGCTCTTTCCTCTACCAGAAGGTATAAACAGAAGGAAGGATATGGGACCGACCCCTGGCCCTGTAGTGGTCAGGTCAGCTTCAGCATAGTAGTCTGCAGTCCATCTCTGGGTCAAGTTAATAGAAACCCGGCGAACATACACACTCTTAGGCATTGAAGTCCACAGACTGCGCGCCTGGTTGTCTACACTCTGAAGAAAGATAAGGCCTACCTGCTCCTGATCCCCTGTGTCCTGGACTCCTTGCTTCCGTGCATGTTGTCCATGGATGTGCCCAGTCGGCCTCCTGTGGCCTTCTGCAACCTGGGTACACACAACTCATTTTCTGAGCATGGCAGTTTCTGAATCCAAGTGAAAGGGTTGGCCTGCGTCTGGTGGGCAGAATTCAAGTTGCCTATTTGTACAAAGTTATCCTGATCTGAATTGGGAGAGAGAAAGACAGGCACACACACAACATTACACAGGTCTCGCTCACTGCTCTTGAAACACGAAAACACTCCTTGTCCTGATTCTCCTCTCCCGGTTCTTTTTCTGCACTGAGAGACTTGACATTCTGCCTCCTGCTAATTTGGGGAGTCTTTGTGCCTAGCCCCAAAAAAGCAAGTCCTTCTAGTCAGCACTTGCTAATAAAGATGCTCCAGAAGCCTAAGAAGAGAGGCAAGATGGTCCCTGTAGCTGACGGACTGGGATCCAGGAACCTGCTCTAACTGGTGCCACTCAAAGCTCCAGTAGGGACTAGACAAAATAAACTGCCATACCTCATTCTGTCTTCACCCTCACAGATCTGCCCTTGCAAACTCTCCTGAAACAAAGCTCCTGGGGTCCCAAGCCAGGCTCTTCCCTGTGGGATGTAATCTTTAGTATCTACCTAGCTTACTTTGCCCTGGCAGTAAAAGTCCAGGTAAATGTCTCCTGCCAGATCGATAAGCACACATTAGAAGTGCGGACCCTGGGCTCTGATTCTTTCTCACTTTTTAAAAGGCTTAATAAATGACTCTGGAGAGATCCTGAAAAGTAGAGGGATACCCCACCTAACTATTTGTATTACTCATTACAAAAAAAAAAAAATGAGATTTTATTTAAAAATCTCTAAGGTTAACAAGGCCTTGCTCAAAGCTGCATCTTTTTTGTTGTTTTTGTTTTGTTTGTTTGTTTTTGGAGGGTTTTAAATCTGTTTGCTTTTTGTTTTTGCTGTTGAGATAGGGTCACCTGTAGGCCATCTGGACTGGAATTTCTTCACAGTCAAGGATGACCTTAAATTCTTGGACCTTCTGTCTCCACCTCCCAAGTGCTGAGATTACAGAAATGAACCGCCACACCCAGCTTGCATTTATATTTTGAAAAAGAGAAAAGTTGACAGTCTTTGGGCCATATGCTCCCCACTGACACCAGGAAGGAAGAAGTAAAGCAGCATAAGGGTAATCAGTTTCCATGCCCCCTGCATTTTATATGTCTGTATATGTGCGGTGTTTATGTACATACACATGTATGTGCTAGCTGTGTGTACCTGTGGTAGGTGTACATGGGATGTATAGAACAGGATGTATATACACCTTCTTCATATTTTTCTGTTGTCTGTCTGTGTGTGTGGTATGTGAAAATGTGACATGGCTATCAGATGTAGAAGTGCTTATATCTGTGTTACAATGTGAATGCATGGGTGAGTACCCAGTAAAACCCCCCTGTATGGAGACAGTGAGGAAAATTAAGCTACTTAAGTACACCCCCCTCTCTCTCTTTTTTTTTTACAAGTGCCTGGTTTCTTGCTAGGACTTTCCCCCTGAAGATGCTAGACACTTCAAGAAATTACTTGCTGAGTATTTGGGAGTATAAGAGGACTCGCTCCTCACATAGAATAAGCAAGAAAGGATGGAAGAATATGGGTAATTTGAATATGAACGGTAGATTTTGCACAGACTTCAGTCTTACACCGGAACTTGGTCCTGTCAGGAATGAAGTAGTGCCAGTAGCTAGCTCTGACCGGATGTGTCCTGTGTGACACAAAGAGCAGCAAGCACTGCCACCTCCACTGTTACTCAGAACTCACCACAGCCCCTAGGGTAGATAATGTACCCATTTTACAGATAAGAAAACTTGAGAATGGATAGTTTGATCCTGGTCCCAAGGCCATTTAGTGATAGAGCAGGTTTCAGACTTAGTCTGCAGGCCTCACAGGCCACACTGGTTAGTGGGAGTGTTGCCGACACTGAGCCACAGACGGCAGCACCAAGACTCACATAAATACTCCCAGCCATCTCATTACCAAGTCCTGAAGGAACAGCGGCCTAGTCCTTAAGTAGACAGAACACTTAACACCTGAAAGGGATTTTCCTGGCAGAGATGGCTTGGGGGGAGGGTGTAGTCTTAGCCCAGAGATGCTTAGTGGTCTGAAGCAGGACTGTACAGAAACTGGCACTGCAGGAAGCAGTCATTGTTGCTATTCCCTGGAGAAAGGGACTCACAGGAGGGAGCAGAGCAGGAAAAGGTCCGCTTGCCTGGTTCTTAGAGGAGCCATGTTCCCAGGGAGTGTTGGGAGTTGAGCAGGCCTTAGTGCACAGGCCTCATGTCAAGGCAAAGGATGGAGATCACAGAGGCTAATGCGCAGCAGGACAGACGCAGCAGTAGCAGGGCACCAATCTCACCAGGCATGGTCCATAGACAGAGACCAGATAGCAAGAGGCCAGTGTCAGCCGGCCTGGGCTCCATGATGCTCTACTAGTTACACCAACAGGTAACACTCTTGGGAGAGCCAAGAGTGCTGCTGGTCCCTTGGGACCAGAGGGAAGGGTTGCCAAGAATGTCCCAAAGATGCTAGAATGCTGAGGGGCCAGTGTCTGTCCATCTGGCTGTGGGCAGTTCACAACATACTTGTGGTTGCAGTAATGTAGCTGACTTTACCTGCATGCTAAGGACGCAAGTCCAGGTTATATATAGCACCCCCAAACACCCAAGAGGCACCCTGAGTACTGAGTCCCTGGGCAGCAGAAGGGTGGTCCTGAAAACATAGGCTCAGAGAAAGGCCAAGTACACTCCACATCCCAGGACACGCCTGCAAAAAAAGGGCTGAGAAAAGACTTGGGGCCCACTCAGCAGTGAGGACAGACCCTGCCTGACTCCATCCAGGAGCTGTGCACGGAATCCATCCTGGAGCTGGTGTTTTTTTTTTTTTTCCTCTCCAGAGATCCAAATATAACTATGAAATGAAGTGCCTGCTGAGACAACTCGCAGGAGGATGACTAAGAGATGTGTGGGAAAGGTTCAACTTTTCACCCATCAAAGCAGCAAAACAAAGCCACCGTGAGAGAGAGTTTTTACCTGTCAAATGCACACACAAAATGTAATGCCATCTACTCTTTAAAGACGAAGAAAAAATAATGAAGTCAGGTTGGCATGGGGCTCCAGCATCCTAGCATGACACGCAAGAGGCACAGTGAGGCTAAAAGTATTCCCTGGTGTGGTACCCAAAGTTAGATTTCTAAGGTTAAGGAATGACATGGAAGCTAGAAATGTTTATCCATCTAGAAATGTTATGACGTTTATCACAGTTGCATTTGCAATGTTGAAAAATATACCAAAAAAGGAGTGATTAATTAATTTTACTTCCATACAAATCATCCATCTATTTGTCCATCCAAGAAACAAGTATTAAAGGCAGACACCCTATCATATGCCTATAACCCAGTGCCTGGAAGGCTGAGGCTGGAAGATCATGAGCTTTAGGCCATTCTGGCTATACTGCAAGACAATCTCTAAATTAATTAGCTGATTAATAAATAAACAAAATAAAAAGCATGTAAGTACCACTTCTTATTTGTCACACCTCTGTTTCACAGTGCAGCTAGGAAGGCTATGAGATGCTGGTCCGATCTCCAAGAAATTCCTCATCTATTACAGATGCATACACAACTGAACACAGCAGATGTCACAGGTGACAAAAAGAGGCATGGGTGCCCTCCACTGGGGAAGGGAGCAGCTGGGAACGGCCAATTGAGAGAGGCTTCAAGACAGAGTTTTCCTTTAACTTTCTCGGGAGAAGCAGACTTTCTTGGTTGCCTGATCCCAGAAGGGTTAGGGAAAGCATCACAGTGGAGGCCTCTGTACTAGTTACTTTTCTCTTTGCAGCAATCAAACACCTGACCGAAGCATCTTAAGGGAGGGAAGTTTTATTTTGTCCCATCATTCAAAGGAAAGTCTGTCGTGGTGGGGAAAACAAGCAGAGAGCCAATCACAGCGCTTCCTCAAGCAGAGAGCCAATCACAGTGCTTCCTCAAGTAGAGAGCCAATCACAGCGCTTCCTCAGGCATAAAGCAGAGAGCAATGTCGGTGCAGCCCTGGCTTCCTCCAGTCTTATCCGGGACTCCAGCCCACAGAAATGGTGCTGAGTGGATTTTTTTTTTTTTTTTTTTTTTTTTTTTTCTCGGTTAGTCTAGTCTAGATAATCGTTCATAGGTATGCCTGGAGGCTTGTCACCCGGGCATTTCACGATCCTGTCAAGTTGACGGTCAGTACTAACCATCAAAGCCACTGAACACAGAGACACGAAGACACCGGACCATGGTTTTTAGCAGCCATCAGCGTGGCATGCAGGACAGCTGGAAAGCAAAGAGAGGTATCCGGACGAGAAAGAAGTCAAGGCTGGGGCCAGACCGGGAAGAGTCCCCTCAGAACTTGGGGCTTGTCTCTGCTGACAGTGCGGAACTGCGAACAAACTTTAGCAGGGAGAACATGATTGGGCCAGACTTTCTGAAAGGCTACTCCAAAGGCTGAAAGACCAATCTGAGGGCAGGTGGTGACGATGGAGTAGAAAGGGAAGGTGCTGGTCTGGATTCCCAGTTTCCTGTAGGGTAGGTGATGGATGTCCCATCTGAGCAAGATAAAGATCATGTCAAAGGGATGAAGATGGAAGAGATTTGCTGGGCGAGTGAGTCTGAGGGCAGGTGAGGTGGCCAGCTCTCCCTTCTATGGAGCACTGGAAACAATGTCTGGGGATCTGGGGAGATTTCTAAGCCCTGCAAGCATCTGGTTCTGAATTTTAGCCTCAGAATGGACATAGAAAAGTCAGACACAGAGGTGCATGCTTAAGATCCCAGTGCTGCGAAGGAGACAGATAGATCCACGGAACTCCCTGGCCAGAGATCCTTATCTAATCCGCAGCCTCCGCTAGTCACTGGGAGATCCTGCCTCAAAAAAACAAGGTAGACAGCTCCTGAGGAAAGACACCTGAGCTTGTACTCTGGCTTCCATATGCATGTACACTCATGTACCATACACACACACACACACACACACACACACACACACAGAGAGAGAGAGAGAGAGAGAGAGAGAGAGAGAGAGAGAGAGAGAGAGAGAGAGAGAGAGAGAGAGAGAGAGAGGCGGGGGAAGAGGATGGTATGTGCAGAGTTTCTCACAGAGATTCTTAAAATGCAAAGGGGAACTGGATAAGGAGGTCTTCTTAATGTAAGTGAAATGTTAGAGTCCTGAAAACTCCTAAGATGACAGAATTTGAAGTCTGAAAAAACAGTGAATTAGAGCAAAATAGGCCAGAAGGACCAATTTCACAAGTGAGCTCGCTGTGTCTATATACATATTTTATGGTTGCTGAAATCAGGCAGTAAGAACAGTTCTGCTGGTGTTTCACACACAGCATCTCAGCAATAGCAGGTAAACCGGGTACAACTGATTTGCATTTATTTTCTCTAAAGCCCTGGAAATCTTCTGAAACCAGCAGCCCTCGGTTTCAGTGGCAGATTCGCAGGTTTGTTCCATTATAGACCATGAGTTACGTTTATTCCCTGTGTTTGGATCTAGTTCTGAAAACTCTGATCCTGTTCTCCGGATCATTCAGGTCATGAACTGGCCCCTGAAGCCCAGGGTCAAGCCTCTGTGTATATTGGCTGGAACAGAAACAAATCCCATAGGTCACCATTGTCACAGTCCACTGAGCAGTGGGCAGTGAGCTAGAAACAAGACATGCTGTCCCACTGGAGCTGAGATGGTCAGCATGTCCTAATGAGGACACCAAGACTCAGAGAGGGATATGAGCTACCCAAAGCCATGCCGCTGGTCAGTGGCACTCAGCTGAGTCTACGGGACCCGTGAGGCCTCTTCCTTAGCCGGCACATCTCTGCCTTGTACTCATGTTTAAATCGCTTAGGTTCTTTTGCCCATACAAGTGCTGGTTCAATAGGTGTGGGGTGAGTCCTGAGATCCCACATCCTTAGCAGCTCAGAGCTTCTCAGCGCACCATTCCAGCTAACTGTTCCCTTTCAAAAATACAAAAGAAACACTGAGAAGCCAGCGGCAACCATGGTTAGGTCAGCACTCAAAAAGAAGGCTTGGGCATTAAAGGCTATGCTTGGCAAACAGGGAATAGCAGAAGCATGGCGGAAAGCTCCAGCTTTAATTCTCGGCCCCACTACCAAGCAGTTGAGGCATGGCTTCTCTTCTCCACACTCTGGTTTGCCCCTCACCGTTACGCTGACTTAACTAGTGCAGTTCGAGAGAAGAACGTATACATTGTGGTCATAAATGACATCTTCATGGGGGAGGGTTGAGGTGTCTGTCTACCACTTGCATGCCTAGTGCCCACGGAGGCCAGAGAGGGCTTAGGATCCCCTGGAGCTAGAGTGACAGACAGTTGTAATATCCTATGGGAGCACTGGAAATCAAGTCCAGGTCCTCTGAAGGGACAGCCACTGCTCTCAGCTGCTGAGTCATCTCTCCAGACCCCCCAAAATGAGGTCATCTTTGAAGAAATTATCACAAGGAAAAATAGTAAGAGGAATAGTCAATGGCTCCATAGCATGGGGTCAATAAACTCTAACCAGTGTCGTGTGATCATATGTCTTTATTTAAGCCATTAATCTCTTTCTTAGTTACATGAGTAATACATGCTCATTGGTAAAGTTTAATACTGAGAAATATTAAGAGAATAGCCATGCTTTCATGTGCAACTCCCTAAGGCGGTAAGATTTGGCTTTTGCTAATTTCTGTATTATTTTTTCTTGTTTTATGACATGGAAACATTAACCATGTGAATATTCATAAGCTATCATTCAATTTTAAACATAAATCACTAAAACTGAAATAAAATGACAGATGTAGTTCCTAGGCCCCTCCTGCCACCATTGGACTGCTCAACAGTATGCATGCTGGGAGTGGAGATGCTCCACCATGGCACTGCACACAGGTCTCCTCTGCTGCCCTGCCTGGCTCAGCACTGTATCACGGACAGTTCCACTAGGCATCCATTTGTATAGTTATCACCTTAGGACAAACACCTATGGTAGAACTGTGAGCTAAAAAGGATCCAGAGCTCCTCCCAGCTTTTACAAAGTTAGATGAATGTACAGAGGGAGGGAAGGATTAGGGAGGGCAGGGGAGGACAAGGAAGAGGAAGAGAGAGAGAGGGAGAGCGAGAGACCTCCAGCTGCCTTCTGAGGAGATTGTTATCAGTTTGTTCTAGCATTATTTTCACTTTTGTCAATCTGATAATAAAATCTATACTTCATTTTTATTTCATTTCTGCCATTGGTAGTGACAATTTTAGACTTTTCAGGTATTTTGGGGTCAACTACAGATTACTCTATGAAAGAGCAAGCCTGTCCACTTGTGTGTTGCTAATACAGTATATACTCACCAGTTAAAAGATGAGGTGGCTGCACGGAGCCCATCTGCGCATGAAACCGATGTTGGGCAGAGCAGAGGTCCAGCAAGTATTTGCAGGTATTTGCTGAGTCTGTGACAAAGGTGTACTTTTTCCCAGTGACGCTGCTGGTGATGCTGAGCTTTTTTCTCTGGAGGAAGCAAGCACAGACTTAGAAGCCTGACCATCTTCACCCATCCCTTGAAGTGCATGTGTGTATATATGTGTGTGTGCATGCGTGTGAGCATGCGTGTGAGCATGCGTGCGTGTGTGTGTGTGTGTGTGTGTGTGTGTGTGCGTGCGTGTGCGTGTGTGTGTGCGTACGTGTGCGTGTGTGTGTGTGTGTGTGTGTAGGCAGCAATAAAAGCTCAGCTCCTCAGTTCAGCATCAACACACTGATGGAAGTGCATGGCAGGGAATATCTGACAAAGGCCCAATTTCTTTTCTTAGACAATGGCTAAACAAAATCCTTCTATTTATTCTTCTCCTTCATTTGTGAGCCAAATGTTTGTCATATAAACGCTATTGTCAAAGAGTGTGCTGGACAGAAAGAACATGAAAGTGCATTGTGGAGTGGCCAGCAAACATCCCCATCGTTTTTATTGTACAAGCTCCAAGCGTCTTGCTCTTGCTCTGATGAGACAGGGAGGCAGCAGAAAACAAGCCGGCAGCTGCACTGTAACAAGCAAGCAGCGAAACTGAGCTGCAGTCAGAACCAGCCACCACCAAGGCAGCAAGGAAGCTGGCAGGGGGGAATTGACCCGGATCCTCATTACGTCATATTATAATACATTAGCATAGTGAAGGGAGAGATCGAACAAAAATATAGGAGTGTTTTGAGCCATCCGCAAAGTGGTACATGCGCACTGGCAGCCTCCTCCCTTGTCTGGAAAGAGCATGAAAACAGAAACCCTTCTGCACGAAACACAGCCTGCGTCTTTGTTCCTGTTCCTCTGCCTATGGGATGTCTGCTCTTCTTTTGTGTAATAAACTTTCACTTGTTGGTTTCTGTCATACGCAAGACAAAAAGGCTCCATAAAAAGGTGCCCAGGTTCTAATTATGCGAAGAATGTTGTGAGCGTTTATACATCTTGTTTCGTGGCTGCAGAGTGAGGGGTCGTTGTCTTTACCTTAAACAGGATATAGAAATCCTTGAATCTAGGAAGCAGATCTGGAGTCCTCAGAATGCACCCCAGAATGCACACACTGAAGGTGTGGTGGCACATTTCTTTAATCCCAGCACTCAGGAAGCAGAGGCAGGTGGATCTCCACTGTCAGGGCTATATAATTATCAATCTCAATCAGATAAATAAAAAGAGAAATGTAATAACTATACTCAAATCCGAAAAGAGAGAAACACAGAGTCTCATTCTCCCCCCTCGCCCCCCTTCTCCCCTCCCTCTCTGTCTCTTTCTGCATTTGTAGCACTGGAACTCATAACACTACTACAATGAACAACAGATTTCTGTACAAACTGCACATTTTACCTCAGCCACACTAAATGATAAGTTGAGCTGTTTTTCTATTCTCTCTAGATAAAATGATATTATAAATGCTATCATATGAAAAAAAGAATATGAAAATCCAAAATCTGAAAAGAGAATGCATGCAGGCTCTGCCAGGGAGTTAATGAATGAAGTGTCTTTCTGGCATTTGCACTATTTAAGGAGTATGTTCTCTGGCTTTACACGGGTAACTTTGGCAGCTTCTTTTCTTATTCTAAACAACATTCCCTTTCACGAAGCAGCCTCCCTTTGCAACTTTGTATTCTGTGGCTTAAAGAGGGCCATGTGTTGTCTTGAGTAGTCTGTTCTGTTCCGTGCATTTATCTCTAGAGATGAGGGCGAGGGTGAATGCTGAAAAACACTACAGCTATCAACACCATTAGGCTCCTTGTTCTAGAAGGGATAGTTTTTGATTAACTCTTAAGTATGCATAGAAGCCAAGGTACTCTGGGATTGTATTCTTTGAAAATGGCATCCTTGGTCCCTTGGCTACTTCCCTGCTGGGTGAAAGGATGAATGAGATGTGATTGGAGGTCTTTTTCAGCTCCAGCTATTAGTACACACAACTGAAGCTTCCTGAAGTGATCTCGGATTTCTCAGAACTCACTACTTGGAGCTTGCAGAAGCATGAAGAGTCATTTTCTGTGGAGGATGCTTAACCAGCCATGAGCATCTGGTGATATTACTTCACGCAAAATAGTCCATTCATGCCAAGGAGGATATTGATCATCAGGGGATGGAAATCCTAATTAAATAGTTTTTGGGGGCTTGTAAACTTAATGACTTCCCAGATTTGATTACAAAAAAATTTCTGGCCTAGTAATGAGAAAACAAATACCTGGAAAGTAAAACCAATGTACATATGTACATATGTATGTATGTATGTATGTATGTATGTATATATGTATGTGTAAGAATAAACTTAATGGAACTATTGAACTTTGTGGCCTCAAATTTTTCCATCTTTAAAGATTACTACTTGGAGAATCTGCATTTAGACAAATCACATCGAAGTCTTGGTTTAGTTAAGCATGCAATGAAGAGGGCAAGAAACAATATAATAGTGGTGTATTTGATTCAATACTTTGAATTCTTTAAATATCTTTCAATTAAATTAAAAATAATTAAAGTTCTGAAAAATTCATGAGTATAAACATTGCTTATACTTAAGTTTGGTGAAAAAAATCAATATCCTAAAAATAAATACATAGGTCAGTTTAATGAACTCAAATTATGCTAATTATTACATATTTTTGCATATGCTTTATTTTCCTAAACACCAATGATAGTTTATTAGGAAATTCTATTATGACATGACAATGTTGATTTCAAAAATCATGATTTAAAAAAACACAAAAGAAACATTCAGAAACTGAATTAAAAACTGTTTTTAAACAATAGGAAAAAAAGTAGAAAGTGTCTGAGCCACATGTCAAGGGACTTTGTCTTAAGATGAGTCACCAGTGAAACATAAATATTGACCTGAATGACCCCCATGACAGACAGGGACAGTCAGCTACCAGGTCCCAGTGCCACATTGATAGAATCTAAATTCGGGAACTGAAGAGTGAAAAGAGCATTTTTTAAATGATTTGAAATGTACATCAAGTTGGATGTTTGGGGGAGTTTTGCATATTTAAATTTTTCCTGTGGCCATTCGACACTGTCTGCCAGGGTTCCTGCAGTCCACCTGAGGCACACTGGGTGCCTGAGCTTGATGTGCAGAGGAGACACAAATCCTTAGGTCAGATATTTCTAAACCTTGCCAACTCTAATCTCAGCTTCATTCTTTCCCTTCAGATCCCACTTGTCCTTGCGTTGAGCACAGATGGGCTCCCCGGGATAGGGGGAATGAATGGAGAGAAAATATGGTGTTTGAGGCTACAGGCTGTTTATAGAGGCTGAGATCAAGCTGGCAAGAGGATTGGAAAAGGCTTCCTGGGGATTGCATAGCCCCTACACTCCCTTAAGTATTTGGTCCTCCCAAATATGTCAGTGC
This sequence comes from Acomys russatus, assembly GCF_903995435.1. NCBI lineage: Eukaryota > Metazoa > Chordata > Mammalia > Rodentia > Muridae > Acomys > Acomys russatus. The sequence continues at coordinate 62,277,246 of NC_067139.1, read as the reverse complement.
ACCAGAATACAGGTTAACTGATGACAGAATATATGTGAATATGTCAAGAGAAATACATGTAGCCACTGCCACTTAAAAGGGCCACAGATTAAAAGAAAGAGAGGCATGGATGGCTATCAACTGAGCTTCACTCACATGGGTTGAAATCATGCCAGTTTCTCTCCATGGAAACTGTAATGTCATCATCCTGCGGCTGCTTTTCACTTTGTAGACCATGATGCCTTTGGCACAGACCCCCAAGGCCAGTTCCCCCTCTGGCCTCTTCTTCTCTGGGAAAACACGGTGTACTAGGACTCCATATTCTGGAAGTTGCTGAACAACCTGGAAGAAGGAAAAGGCCAATTTAGGACCCACGAGTTCACTGGTTCAAAATCGTGACCCTTGACCTCTTCTGTGGAAAAGGTCCAAACAAGATGAAGAAACACTCAGCTAGAGAGTTCTTTCTCACTCTGGAATAGATCTACACCTTTGATAGAATGACATTCTTCTTTGTTCTGTTTGTTTAACCTAAAGAATCCGTTATTGTAGACTACCTAAAAGAACATTTGGGGAAAAGAGAGCGTGGGAGGGAGAGGGAGTCATGCTGTGCCTGTGCTCCCATGCTTGCTGTCCCTGGGGGGCGTGCTCTGGACCTGGCCTCCGCACATGGATGGCTTTAGATGGGCAGATGCCCAGACTTCCCACAGACCATCCAAGGAGGTCTAGGGGGAGATCTGCATCAAGTTCCTGATGACTCAAAACTCCAGAGGCTTACAGTTTCTAAGTTGAAGGTTCAAGGCTGAGTATGTGTAGAATCCCAAGAGAGGATGGGTTCCTCAGGACTAAATCCTCAATAGCATGCAGCATGACAGTTGGAGTCAGTGACTTCATGGCTAACGTGTACTAGGCTCTAAGAACTACACATCAACATGGTTCTTCAAGCTGTATGTGACTCATCTCCCTAAACTCTTTCATTAAACTTTTGACTTACGTTCTAAAAAAATTTTTTTTAATTGGGAATATAGGTCACCAAGATAAAAAGATGGTGAACAAGTATTTATGATTCTGATTCTCTTGGGATATTATCAAGGTTAAGGATCCCCTTCTCCAGCTGTGCCAATCATATGGTCCCATTGTTTCATGTTCCAGTTGCAAAAGCTGAGGCTCAGGCACAAAAAGGAGTCTTCTGGTCATTAGCAAGGCTGTCACAGGGAGCTGAGCCAAGAGCAACCTGCAGGGCAAATACCTGTCACTTCAGCGTGCCTCACTGAAACTTGGCAGTGCCTCTGTAGGCTCTCTCCAGCCCCCATTCTTGCCTCAGTTTACCAAGCTAGGAGACTGGAATTTGCCAGAGGGTAAGGGTCAATCAGAGCTGGTAGCCATATCAGCCCCATTGAGTTCTCATGAGTGTTTCAAGCATAAACTCAACACAAATGTTTTATTGTCTGAACAGTGGTCACATGACCAGGAAGTCCTCATCGGAAGGTTGATGCATATAGACCTACAGGAAAGGCTTCCTGCTCCAGAGAGCTAAGAGCCTCTCAGAAGGGCTTCGCTGCTGAGATCTAGTGCCATACCTCTTTCCCCAGCCGACTTCCATGCCCTGTCTTTATGCTCTTCCTCATCCATCCATGTAGTCACTGAAAGAGGCCAGTTAATGGTCTTGTTCATCTTTCTTAAGCTAGCCTACCCTAATTGGTTAGCCCCAGACCCCAGTGAGAGACCCTGATTCAAAACCAATGTAACGCTCCCCACACACAAAGAAAACAGCTGCTGACAGTACAGAGAGTCTATCCTGTACCTTTTTTACATCTGTAATTGCTTTCATAAAACATACAACCAGATGAGGCTTGATGATCCATGTCATTGCTTGACAGTGGACAAGTCTTGTTTGGCCATGCAACCAAGTGTCATTAGGTCCCTGCTCAGATGAGGGATATATGGGCTTTGATGGCATAGGTGTTCTTCATTAGACAGTTATGGGTTATTTGGACATTGTCAGTGACTGTTCTGCCCAGACTTTGTTTTCTGTTTTGGAGTTCATAGTTCAGCCTGAGTCTACGTTCACCCTGATTCACAGCAGTGGCTAAGGACACTCGGCCTCCACTTTGTTTCCACTATGCTTAGGTAACTCATGTGCTGCCAACTTGTGTTTTCTGTCCCTCTTGGTGTAAATGCCTAAAATATCAAGCCCTGTTGGACCAAATATAAAACAAGGTACAAGGCTAGGATAACAGTTTTCGGCAATACATTGGGGAGTATGTGACCATATTTATGTGGTTCGATCTGAAATAATAGTTTCAATTTCTTTTTACTACATATATCAGAACAATTTCCTGCTAGTGGATATGATGCTCCAACTTTTGGTTTAGTCAACTTAGGGAGGAAAATCTGAAAGACAAATCATTCAGCTGATCCAAGTAATACGCCTAAATTCCTCGGAGGCCGGAGTGGGAATCTGAATAGAAGAGTCTGTTTGATTCCAAAAATTCACTCTCAACAACTAAAAATCGAAGCATCCCTAGAGACTGGGAATGTAGATAAATATGCATAATGTTTTCTAGGGCATCTTCCATCTGCTAACAGTAAAATAGCATATCTGTCTCCTGTCTTCCACGGTGCCTTTCCTCATCCATTCCAGCCTGGTCTCCCAGCAGCAGACAGCGAAGTGAGATGGGAACCCAGCAGTCCTAACTGTCCCTTGCTGTTCTGAAAACTGTGGGTCACAAGTGGATTGTTCTTTCCTAATTCACAGCCATTCATATGCTTTGGCCCTGGAATTCCATTTCTGTGAATGTATTCCAGGAAAGCATGCTGAGTAACCAAGCAAATCCTTCTGATAATTTTGTTCCTAATCTGGTGCAGACTTGCAGGGATAGGTCAAGGGAACAACCCACTTCCCAGGCTGGAAAGGACACAACACATGAAATACCTGGGGAACGCGTCCATTAGACAGCTAAGTAGGAAAGACACAGGATTTAACCAATGCAATTTCAACAGGCTACGGGAATTTTTTCCGCACAACACATCCCAGTCCCTAGCTGAGCAGGAACAGCCCCAGCCTGGAGGATGCCTGGAACACAGTGCGCTAACCTTGAACAGGTTGTTCAGGGATTCACACACTCACACAGCTGTGAATTTTCCAGACTAAGGCTGGCGTTCAGTGGTGCCCACACTGGACTGCTGCCAAGTCTGCTGCCAGTGGGAGGAAATGAGTTGGCAGACACCAGCATCTGTGAGCCAAGCCAGCAGGCAGCCACCTGGGAATGACTTCCTCCTTTTATCAAAAAGAAGAGCCTAGAGGAGCTATAATTAAATATCTAGTGATTATTTGTGGTATAATGGCTCTGTGTTAGGCTTCATAGATCTGGGGCACAGCTGGTACTGACATCCTGGTTAGAGGAACAAGAAATGTCCAGAGGTAAGTGGGATACAAGATGCCTTGACAATATGTGGCATCGGTGATTGAACTGAGCACTGCCACCTGTGTCAGCCACCTGTGTGACTCCACTCATGAGATTCTACCCATAATAAACGAACAGAAATATAGTCAATGGTGCATATAGAAAAATACTTCAGCATTGCATAGTGGGACTATTTATATGGCAAAGAATACAATGCTGGGGGGGGGGAGTATGTATTGATTCAGAGTAAGTTTTTAATTTTTTTGCAATGTAGGATTATATGGATAGAAATACTTAAGGAATATATGCTCATTTTAAACGTATATGTATATATACATATATAAGGGAATGTAGAAGTGTGAATATATCAAGATGTAAGTGTGCTCATTCTCTGAGGTAGCATGGCTGGGAGATGCTTTCTCCATATTTGGGGAAAGACTTTGACAAACTCACACTGTGATACAGATGCTTCCCGTGGGTGCAAAGCTCATCCTCTTCAACTCTCTGTGTATCAATGAAGGCAGCCTACACATTAGTCATTGTGTTAGGCCACCAACAGGAAGGACGGGAGGCAGAGAATGTCTCCACATGAATGAATATTGCATGCAAATGATCAAAATCTGCCTGATGCTTTTTGTGAAAGATCGGAAGAAAACGTCTTCAGCCTTTGGCTTGTTAAGATGGTAGCTATTTTCATAGTTTCTTTTCATAGTTCTACCAGTGGAGGGAGGAATGTGATGGAGTCCAGGACAGGGAGCTGGGCTCAGGACAGGCTGCAGGCAGCGTTTACCCCACAGTACTGACCTGCAAGGGTGAAGACCTGGGTCTCAACTCAGTTCTCTAGTTCTATGGCCACTCATCATCTTTGAGGTCACCACACATTCCTCCTCAAAAGAATGAATGTTCTTGACAGGGAATATGTGTGAGACTGGACCACAGTGTGTGTGTGTATGTGTGTGTGTATGTGTGTCTGTGTCTGTGTGTCTGTGTGTCTGTGTGTCTGTGTGTGTGTGTGTGTCTGTGTGTGTGTATCTGTGTGTGTCTGTGTGTGTGTATCTGTGTGTGTGTCTGGTGAGACGTAGACAATGACATACTCACTGGCTGTCCCCATGTTAGGGGTTGGGATCATTTTCCTAAGTGATTGTCCAAAAAGAAAAGGCCAAACCTTATTTTTCCAGTTCTTCTCTTAAGCATAAATTCTTCTGTTATCTTCTTAAAAGCAAAAGCAAACAAGCAGACAAATATATGGACAGAATAATTTGACCCAAGTTTGGAGGCTTAATTAAATACAGAGAAATGTGTATATGCCCATGCCCATGAGTCCCTTAGAAGGACTGCTTCCCAAGTCTGGAGATCCAGCCACATGAACCTCTTCTAAAAGATGCTCCGCTTTCCTTCACACACACCCTGCTCATGAGCCTGCAGAGAAGAGAGGCTATGTTCTCTTCTTCCTGCCAATCACTGGCATTGGTCCTATTCTCTCTCAGCATATCACAGTGTGCCCACTGCTAGATACACAGTTGTCATCCTGAGACCTGGGACCCACCAGTGACAAGAAACACATGCTCCTTGTCTCCATTCCCTATGGCACCTGGCTGACAGTGTGGGGGAGGCAATGGAGCAAGTGAGGCATCCATCATCGTTGGCATTGGCATCATGGGTGCTCTCCAACCTGTGAGACCAAAGTCTGCTGCTTTAAGGTGAGGAGAGAAGAGACAACAAAAGGGAGCTGCATCCTATACAGCTGTGCTGACAGCTGCCCAGAAGGCTGCACACAAGGAATCTCCCGATAGCTCCACCCAGCTTGTTACCCAGTTCTCTCTCTCTCTCTCCTGTGCATCCTCTGCATCATCTAAGAGGTCTCCCTGCCCACAGGAGAGTGTCACAGACACGTCTCTAAGGTCAAAGCAAGCCCCTGTGACCCCTGGCCTAGTCCAGCAGATCCTATTCCTCTGAGGGGCTCATCCCTAAGACCACCTATTACCAGAAGCCTTCCCGTGTTGCTTGGCATGATGAAAGAGTCTTCTTTTTGTGGGTTGAGCCCACTCCTTGCAAATTTGATCCCTTCTGGTTGCTAGAAATGGCTGCAGAGAGAATGGCTGACTACATTTCCTGGACCCTTGACCTTTCTCAAGACCCCAGAGGCCTCACCTCTAAGAACTCTAGCTCAGCATCCTCTCCCCATGGCGCAGAACTGAGCCGGTGCATCTCTGAGACTTCTACTTGGGCCCGGATTGCTGTCATGCGCTCTATAAGCCTTGCCGGGATGTAATCTTGAATTCGGAAGTACGCTTTACCCTCCACCTGCTAGGAAGACAATGCAAAAGAAAGCTTAGCTAGGAAGCCTTCTGGCCACTTCTAAATAGAAGAAAAATGTGAAACCACATTTCCAATAGCCTGGGACAAGGATATTCCTTTGAGCTGCCTCTGGGACTTAGTGCTGGGTTCTGTATTAGAAATGAGGCCAAACAGCAAGGAAGTCTCAGCTATGACATCATCTCCATATAGGACCATGTCTGGGGAGACCAGATCCCTCCCCCACCGCAGACCTCAACCTTTAGCAGGTCTGCTACTCAAGAAGCTGATACTACAGCCCCTCAGGAGAGGCCAAAAGACTGGTGTCACTTAGTGCCCAGGACTGGGTTCCCTCAACACAGACATGGAGACAAATAGAAGTATGGTGAAGTTCACAATGGTATAACCTGTAGGGATCCACTGGGGGAAAAAAATGAAGAAGACAGCCCTGGGTAGTGGGGAACTTGCCCTGTTTCTTTACTTCTGATTCAATCTATGCAATCTCAAGGCACCTCTGCCAGCCTACCCCTAGGTGAACCATTGTGCCCCCAGCTTTGATAGTAGTTGTCATGAGGAAGGAAGCTGGTGTTGGGTGGATCTGGCCTCTATTCAGAAGGTGGGTGTGTCAATCTGATGGGATTCAGAAGAGCACACCACTATGTCCTCCACACCCCACATTCACACTGTGGCACAGGTCTATCGACACGTGGTCATAGACTGAGAATCCTGGAGTTCTCCACATGACAAGGCTGGCTGAATCAAGGTTCAGATCGAAGGCACAAAATAAAAAATTAAAATTAAAAAAAGAAAAAGAAAAGAAACTTCTCAATGATCTACTGAATTAAAAAAAAAAAATCATGTTGGATTGGCCAAAATTCAAAACACTGACAACACAAAGTGGTGTTGGGAACAGAAGCAACAGGAATCCACATTTGTTGTGGGTAGGGGTGGAAAATGGTACAACCACTTTGGAAGACAGTTGGTCAGTGGCTCATAGAATTAAACAGACTCTAACTGAGGGCCTGGCAATCAACCCCAAAGACCTGAAGACCTATGTCCACAGAGAAAGCTACCATGGAGCCAAGACTGTAGCTCAGTGGGAAAGTACCTGCAGGAGGCCCTGAGTTAGATGCAGCACAGAACATATATATATAAATAATTGCATATGGTTCTTAATCGCAGCTTTATCCATAATTGCCTAACTTTGGAAGCAAAAGCTGTCTGGGGAGTAAGTGAGGGAAAATGGTACATCTCGGCAATGGCGTGCTTTTCAGCACTAAAAAAGAAGTGTGCTAGCAGGAAAAGACATGAAGGTTGCTTAAATGCGTGTTACTAAAGGACATAGGCCTATAGGAAAGGTTGCATGCTATCTCCAAATATGAGCTCTCCTGCTACAAATATGGTAAAGAGATGACTGGTCACCAGGGGACAGACAGGCAGAGAGCTAACAAGGGGAGCACTTAATGAATTTTACAGCAATGAGACTATGCTGTGATACATGCCATTATATATTTGTGAAAACCCATACAGCATGTGACACCGGGAGTGAACCCCTGTGTAACTCCAGTGATGACAACCTGTCAGCTTCCCTCCTTTAGTGGGTTATCTCTGATATTCTGTCACAGTGACAGAAATTTGTCTAACATGCATCCTGAAAAAGAAAGTTTATTAAAACATTTAGGGAAGGGGAAAGGCATATAGGATCTTTGTCCCTGCCTTTCTCCCAAAGAACATACCTAAGGGAAGAAGTCATCGTGGAACACAAGAACTTGTGGCATTTGTAGAAGAGAAGAGCTGGGTACAAATAGTGTGATGAGCATCATAATTAGCTCTTATATGGCACTATCAGGAGAATGCCCAACAGAGGGTCCTGGATATGTGATGGATGTCCCAGCCCCATGGGATCATAGTATGCAAGCACTCCAGGTCCACAGCATCCTCAGGAAGGCTACTCATCGTGTCAGGAAAGAGTGCAGATGGAGAGGAGCAATGACTATGGCTGTATAAAATCCCCACATGTGATCAGGCTGGAAGAGTCTCTGCCAGTGGAATGCTGCTCTGCTGTGATGGTGTGATTAAGGAGATTTATTTTTATACTAAATTGCCTTTGTCTCCCTCTTTAAAATGCAAATGCAATCATGTTACTTCCCTGCTTAAAATTCTGCAGGGGTGCCTGTCCTTCACAACAGCAGCTTTCTGCTTTTCCCCCACCACCAGAAGCACTTACAAAATATAAGCCCCTAAGCAGGACATACCAAGTCCTCCCAAGTGTGACAGGTGCCCCCCAGCCAGCCCCATCACCTCATGAAATATCTAAAGCCTCTTCCTCTTGCCCACCTACAACAGAGAAGGGCTGTCCCTTTTGAAGCCTCCCTACTGTAGTTAGAATGGTAAACGTCCCCTGAAGGCCAGGGGGTTGCAAAGCCCTTGGTACTATTAGAAGGAAGTGGAACTTTTAAGACAGTGGTTCTCAAACTGTGGGTCATGACCCCATTGGGAGACTGAGTAACCTTTTCACAGGGGTCACATATCAGAGACTATATCAAAGGGCCATGGCATTAGGAAGACTGGGAACCACTCCTTTAAGAGGTAGCTCTGTAAGAGAATTTGCGTCAGTAAAGGCACTCCCTTGAGATAGTGAGACATCAGACTCCTCTCCTCTCCTTCCTGCTTGCCTTGAGGTGAGCAGCCTTCTATCACGATTTACTGTGTCACCACATCCCAAAGTGACAGAGCCATTGACCATGATTAAAGCCTCTGAAGCTATGAGCCAAGTAGATCTTTTCTCCTTATAAGCTGACAGCCACAGGTATTTTGTTATGCTGATGGAAACCAAGAGTGCTGCCCTAATGCTGTTTGAAACACCCAGGCACAGAGAATCAAGCACAAGTATGGGTTCTAGGTGATGACAATGTGTCAAAACACATTGGTTGGTTGTAACAAATATAGTAGGTTGGTTATATTGGGTTTGAGGGGAGGAAGACTATACAGTGTGGGCAGGAAATCTCTGCATCTCCAAGGTAATCTTACTGTAAAACTAAAACTGCTCTAAAAAATAAAGTTCACTGACATTTTTATTGAAGATATCTTTTCATACAATATATTCTTAATACAGTTTTCCCTTCCCCCCTCTCCCCGTTTCAGCCTCCCCTCTTCCCCACCTGCTCAAATCTTCACTTATATATGATTCTGATGCTATGGCAAAGTGATGCTAAAGCCAAGAAGAGCCACTGTTTGAGAGGACATGCTTCCCAGTAAAACTCCCACTGACTGGCACATGTTCAGACTCAAATTTAGACTTTAACCATTAGTAGCCACATAAGCTACAGATTGTCCATCTAGAATATTTGACATCAACTTGCAGTGTTTATGTGGGTTAGATGTTTAGGTCAATGGCAGGCAGAGTGATCTCTTTACAAAGGTTGGCTATTAATACTGGTGATGGTGGTGATAAAAAATCTCAGTAAGCCACTGCTTTGGTCTGAGAAATTCCCCAAGAATCCAATGTGGATAGTTTTGATCTCCAGTGTAGTACTATTGAGAAATGATGGAGTGTTCATAGAAGAACTAGTGAGGGTCATTAGATCGTTGGAGGCTTCTCTTCAGAAGGGACCATGGAACCTCAGACTCTCTCCCTGTGACTTTGTATTTGGCATTGTGAGTTTCCCCCAACATGTGCTCCCACTATAAGGTTCTGATACCCAGCACCCTCATCAGAGGCCAAAAAATGGGGTAGCCCAATCTTGGACTTTGAGCATCTAAACCTATTCAGTGAATGCTGGCTTGATTAAGTGAATGGGTGTGTAGGTTGGTGGATGGAGATAGTTGGTCCCAGTCTCAGCAGTAGATGCTAAACAACACTTCTCAAAAGCAAAGCCTCTATATTCCTAACAGTCTCAGCATCCCATGGTCATCTTTCCAGTGGTCGCTCCCAGAGGCCCCAGGTACCACTCTACCTCCTTAGGATAACTGCCAAACTCAGCCTGCAGGGCAAGGACCCCCAGTTGCAGCAGTGTCTCATCGTTGCAATATAGTCTGTCTTCTAAAATGTCTTTCCGAAGCTGCAGGTAAAATTGATGCCTTGTCAGGCTGTGCCTGGCAAAGAAACACAGAAATAAAGACAGCTTGGATGCTGGGAACCTAGAAAGCACTACACTATAGAGGTCTGGGGAAATGGATACAAAACCCATCAGAAACCAGAGAAGAGAGACTAGTGTGGGTTCATCTCCTCCTGGTGAGGGCTTCTCTATAGCAGATACCCTTGAGGATGCAGTTCAAGCCATAAAACTGATATTCAGTTAGGTGGTGTCTCTAGTAAGCACCATACAACAAAGACGGGGAACTGACATCAAAGCCAATGCGTGCTCCTGGATCCCTCACCCCTGAGCTGCGGAGCTGTGCATGGCAGGGACTTAGGGAAAAGAGAGCTTTAGTGTCGAGTGGACTGTGTTTGAAATACATGGAGCAATTTCTCATTTTGATAGGGCCTGCCTCTGAAAGACATGTTGTCCTCTTGATTCTATTACATCAGAATCCCATGGATGGAAATTGACCTTTCTATGCAATCTGCCGCTCCTCCTGCCTATCCATTGCCTGCAATGCCAGCCTGCACAGGCACAACCCCTTTAAGGATGCCAGAAATAGACTGTGGCACTCACCGGAGCAGCCCATAGTGACTGACAAAGAACTTTATCCGCAGAAAGAGAGTTAAGGTGTCCATGGAACCTTTTGGGTGCTGCTCTTTCCAGCCTTCTGGAGCGACTTTGCACAATCTGGTGTCTGTGTCCAGGAAAAAGAACTCTTCACCTGGAATGGAAATAGAGTTTGGAAGAAGAATCTACAGGAAGTCCCTCATCCCCCAAGATCCATCCCTTCAGCTCTGCTCAGAGAGGTGGGGTGTAAACTGCATTGCTGCAAGAGAAGACAGAAGGTCCTTTAAGTATCTGGTAACAGGGGACTCTTGCAGGGGCCATAGGAGCTCAGAGAAGGAAGCAAAAGAAAACGATAAAAAATATATACTCACTTATATCTGGACACTATTCCAAGGGGCATGTCCCATGAAAGTCTTCACTTAACAGGAAAGTGGGACAGAGGGGAGGACATCCTATTGGGACTCTAGGTGAGAGAAGCATGGGAGAATGGAGAAATAGAAAGATCCAGAGGGTCCTAGAAGCCTACAAGAAGAACATTATGATTGGCAGATCTGGGCCCAGGGATCCTGCTCAAACTATGGCACCAGCCAAGGACAATATGTGCAGTAAACTTCGATCCCCTACCCAGATCTAGCCAATGGACAGGACACTCTCCACAATTGAGTGGAGAGTGGGAACTGACTTTCACAGGAACTCTGGTGCCCCATATTTGACCACGTCCCCTGGATGGGGAGGCCTGGTGGTACTCTGAGGAAGGATAGCAGGATACCAAGAAGAGACTTGATACCTTATAAGCATATACAGGGAGAAGAGGTCCCCTTCAGTCACAGTCATAGGGGAGGGTAGTAAGGGGAAAATGGCAGGGAGGGAGGGATGGGAGGATACAAGGGATGGAATAACAATTTAGATGTAATATGAATAAATTAATAAAATATATTTTTAAATAAATAAATTGGGAAAAAAACATACAATTACAGCCAGCCTTCCATATGCACAGCCTTTGAGTCTGCAGGTTCAACCCACCAGATATTGAAATAATTATTTTACATGTACTACATATGTACAGGCCCTTTTGCCACTGTCCCAGATAGATAGATAGATAGATAGATAGATAGATAGATAGATAGATATAGATAGATAGATATAGATATAGATAATAATACCCATTTGGACAGTGTTCACATTGAACTGGACGTTCTGGGTACTCTAGAGACATGGAAGAGTGCACAGGAAGCATGCACACACCACTTCCTTTTATTTAAGAACGTCTGCAGATTTGGATATCTGCTGGAATCCTATAATCCATTTCCTGTGCATGCTGAGTGACAACTGTACTTATGATGAAGAGCTGTCACTTAGCATCTGGTTCCCAGCTGTCATCTTGTGACAAGGGAATGGAGGGTGGCATCCCTGCCACATGCCACACATCCTTCTGCATCAACTGGACCATCCTGCACCTTCCAGGCACAGACACATTACCTACCTACTAAGTGATCACATACTCCTCCGACTCATCCAGTGAGCCCCAGCATCCAGAGGAATGGTACTCATGACTGAGCTTCCATCTCCCTCCCCTGCTCCCCTCTCTTGCTGTGTGTATATATGTCTCTCCTTCCCTCCCTTTATCATTCTTTCTCTCTGCCACGTAAGGACTTGGGAGAGGGATTTCCACTGTGAATCAGAAGGCAGGTCCCTACAAAGAACAAAATCAGCCTACGCTTTCATCTTAGAATTTCAAGATCCCAACTTTGAAGGGCAGGGGTGGAACCTACTGTTTAAGCTACTACATGACTTGCTGTATGACCAAGGCATAGATAAGAACAGCCTCATTTGCAAGCTCAGGTCTTCAGTTCCTGCGGAGTTGATCCTCCAGCCCACCTGCATGGAAGGTTAGATCAGTCCAAACTACTGAATACTGTCTCCACCCTTCTCCTTGAAAAGCTGCTCTCAACCAAACTGGGCAACAGAGGCCCCCAGGATTCCTGCAGGGCAGCCCTTGCCTGACACCCCATCTATGCCAGGCTATCTGCTCCTGTACTCCACCATCCAACCTCAGTGTGTAGGACAGCTGTTTGTCTGGGGTGAGACTCCCACTGCAGTTAGAAGGTGGGGCTTTTAAGTTAGCTGCCAGCCTTTGCTGCCTGGGGAGTACACGTGAAGAGGCAGGGAGATGTCCAGTTACTTCTAACACCTGTTACTAAAAGTCCAGCATTCAACCTTTGCTGCTGAGTTTGACTCCCCAACTGACACTCACTTTCCTTTAAGTTGAATTTTCTCCAATGGTAAATGGTTTGTGAATAGTCTGGTTGGCAAACCCTCCCAAAATGGTCTCTACCCAGATCCGTAATTACCTCAGGAGACCCCTCCCTAAGCAGCACCAGAAACTCAGGAATCATCTCCATAAAAAGCATATTAGCACCTCCATGATGGAAGACAGATGTTGCATTCACCTAGATCTTACTTTTTTCTTCATTTAGTGTATTGAGCATATATGTGCATGTTTGTGTATATGTGGGAGTGCATTTCTGCATGTGCCTAAAAAAAGGTCAGAGGAAAATCTTGAGTGCCATTACTCAGACATCATCCAGTATTTTTTTTTACCAAGACAGAGACTCTAGGTGGCCTGGAACTCCCCCAAGTAGGTTTGATTGGCAGAAGCAAGCCCCAGGGATACACCTGTCTCTGCCTTCCCAGAACTGGGATTATGATGACATACCATGACACTGAGATTCTTTTGTACATGAGTCCTGGTAATCAAACTCAAGTACCGCTTACAAGGCAGGCACATTACCAATGGGCCCATCTCCCAAGCCCTGGCTTCTACTGAGATTATACATTGCTAAAGAGTAAACAGACTCAATAGGTTGTGGGGGAAGGGGTGCTTTCATGCCTAACAATAATAATTAAGTAAGAAGCTGTTCATTTGAGAGGTGAGGCATGGGTGGGGTTGGAGGGAGGAATGGGATGGGATAAGTGACATAACTCAATTTTAATTAAAATGGTTTTAAAGATAAAGTGATTTGAATAGCTCCTGGTACACAGCAGGCACTTGAAAAGGATACAATGCTTCGTAGACCAGGCTGGCCTTGAACTTACAGTGATCTGCCTGCCTTTGCCTCTTTAAGTGCTGGGATTAAAAGTATGTGTCACCTCACCTCAAGCTATACCACTCCTGCTTGTGTACCTGAAAGATGTTCCAACATACAACAAGAACATTTGCTCAACTATGTTCATAGAAGCTTTATTCATAATAGCCAGAATCAGGAAACAACCTAGATGTCCCTCGACTGAAGACTGGATAAAGAATTTGGGGTACATTTACATAATGGAATACTATTCAGCTATTAAAAGCAAAGAAATCTTGAAATTTGTTGCAGGCAAATGAGTGGAACTAGAAAAGATCATCCTGAGTTAGGTAACCCAGAGCGAGAAGGACACACATGGTATATACTCACTTATAAGCAGATATTAGCCATCTAGTACAGGATAACCACACTACAAGCTAAGTATCAAGGAGGACCCTAGGAAAGATGCTCAATTCTCATTCAGAAGAGCAGCTAGAATAGGCACTGGAAGGGCTTGAAGAGAGGGAACAGGACGGGAGCCTACCCTAGAGGTCCTCTGAAAGACTCCACCCAGTGGAGAATTGAAGCTGAGACTCACAGCCAAACCTTGTGGCAGAGCACAGGGTGACTTAGGGAAGAGCTGAGGGGTGGAGGACCTCCACAAAGAGCTCCACAAGGAGAACAGCAGAGACAACAAATCTGGGCCCAAGGAGACCTATCGAGACTGATGTACCAACCAAGGGCCATGCATGGAGAGGGCCTAGAACCCCTGCTCAGATGTGGTCGATAGGTAGCGCACTCTCTATGTGAGCCCGATAATATGAGGAGTAAGGGCTGCCTCTGACACGGACCCTGCTGCCTGCTCATTGATCACTTCCCCCTGGGGGGGTAGCCATGGCAACCCATAGAGGAAGAGGATGCAGTCAGTCCTGATGAGACTTGATAGGCTGGGGTCAGATGGTAGGTGAGGAGGGCTCCCCCTTTCTGAGGACTAGGGAAGGGAGGGAGGGAGAGGGTATGAGGGAGGGAGGGTGGGACTGGGAGGAGATGAGGTAGGAGGGCTACAATCGGGATATACAGTGGTTACATTTAAAAATAAACACACACACACAGATAGAATACAATGCTTACTAAAAATGTTTTAATTTGTTTGTTAAAAGGTTAAACTTCATCAGTCATTACCTACACAATGGCACAGAATTGGCTCTTCTTTCTGTTTGAAAGTGTGGTCCTCATGGTCGGGGCTGGTGAGAACTCTGGAGAGACAAGGGTACTGCCACCAGCCCCACTGTGTCACACTAAGAACTCACAAAAAGATCCTTCATGAACGGAAAGGCAGAAAGAAATATCAAAACCATTCTCTTAGGAAAGATTAAGTTAGGTTCTTTGGGGCCAAGGTACAATACGCCAGCAGCACCCAGATAATTTAGAAATGTTTTTAATATTTGTGTGTCTAACTTCAGAACACTATAACTGATCAGACCTAGCCAGCCACTAACCCACATCCTACCCCAGTTATTTCATAACAATCTGTGCTCATTTGATGCTTTTCATGCAGGTACCCAAAGCACTCCCTGTGCTGACTTGTGTCGAGGTACACCAAGTAAGATGTCCCAGGATCAAGTAGCTTTTGAGGAGGAACAGAGTTCAGGCACTCATGTACATGGGTTCCCAGAAACTCGGGTCAATAGTGTTCCCGGGAAACACCTACCTTTCACATAAGCCAAGCCAAAGTAGGTGGTCTCCCCAAGGTTGACAAAGGACATGACAGCACTGAAGACAGATCCTGCTGTGGATTCCATGTCACACTTCACCTCCAGACACTGACCGTTCAACAAGACCACACAGAGGTCTCTGAGAGCCAAGAAGGATTTCTCTTTTTTGGTCTAAAAACAATAAGAATGTCAATGCTCACAACTGAGACGTAAAGTCTTTAACCTGGGTGAGTTGTCAGGCTAAGCACGCTCCATGCAATAGCTCATGGAATTGCCTAACTTCCCATAAGATGAGTATATTTTCTCTCCCTATCAGCAGATGATAAGCTGGTGCTTAAAGACAATGGGAGACTTTTCCAGGGTTGCATAGTTGGTAAAAGGCAGAACGCAGACCGAGCTCTGAGCTCTGAAGACTCTGTGGTCAGCGATGTGGGAGGTGGGCAGTAAGACTGATCCATCTCCTTCCAGGGTTTTCTTCAGACTCACCCATGAGTCATGCACCCCTAATTGAGCCAGCAGAGGGTTTCCTCGTGTGCACTTCCCTGAGCTACAGAGAAGACAGGCATGAGGTGCCATAAAGAACCTGGGGGAAAAAAGACACCATCCCAGCCTTCCTAGAGCCCTGCCTCCAGAAGCTCCAAGAACCAGAAGGCAGCACTGCCAGACAGGGTTGGCCAGACAGGCACCTCGGCTCCAGGAGGCCAAGGTGGGAAAGACCCTCATCCTATATGCTCAACACTAGCTGAGTACCTCAGGCACCAGGCTGGGCATGAGCTATGCGGGTATGTGCTGGGCTAAGCGGGTAGCACACCCATATGGTGTTCTCCGTCTGTCAGACCCTTTTCCTCATGCCCGTCTCTTTCTCTTCTTGTCTCCTTAGAGCCATTTCCCTGGATAAAAGAGTATTTTTTCCCTCATTCTCACCTATCATTTTCTACTCTGCTCCATCCTCGTATGTCTTCTCAAATTTGCTTAAAGCACAAATCACTACCTGGCGTGATTTTCTGTCATGCCTTTGTCTCTCTTTTCCTCCTCCCGCCAGACTGTCGGCTTCACATTGAAAGGGCTTTTTTTTTTTTTTTTTTTGCCACAGCATACAGTGGGGCCTGGCAGAGTACCAGCCTACAGAGACACTCCACAGCTGAACGGGGAGATGAAGGCTGGACTGGGAGTAGGCGGGAGAAGGACAAAAGCCACAAGGAGGAGAATAAGCACAGGAGTTGGAGGGCTACGCCCTGGCAAGGGTCTGGATGGATGAGAGTGATAGAAGAAGATGAAGTAGAGGGAGAGGAAAACAGTTTCTACAGCTTTGAGGAGACAGCATGAGCAGAGATGGAACAGAGGAAGAGTGACATGGGGGGAGGGGAGGACTCATGGGAGAAGGGCCTCGCCCAGGGGCGTTACCAAGACATCCTCAGAGGACTCTATTTAAAGTACAGTCAGCCTTGAGTTGGTTTGGCTTGAGGATTCCTTCCCATCCCTCCCAATCTAACCAGTACTTACCACAATGGATCCAGGCAAATGTAGGGTCACTGGGGCCTCTCGAGCCAACAGGATGAACTCCGGTCTGGAGAACTGAGAAGAGGATCCAGAATCGCCAAAGGGGGGAGAAGAGGTGGAGGAGATTCCGGGCTTGGAGCTCATCTCCTTCTGCCTCCCAGGGAGCTCCCCTCCCCCACCCAGAAACAGGTTCCAGATAGGATATGGGCAGAGACCCTTGGCTGTCTATCTCAGCAGAGGCCTAACCCTGAGGCATTAGGATATCGACAGCATGCTGACCCTCGCTGGATGCATCATTAGAGGTTAACATTCACACCGCAGTATGGAATCTTCATGTGTATGGAAAGCCTAAAATGAGCTGGGTGTAGCGCCACACACCTGTAATCTCAATACTCAGGATGATGAGGGAGAGCATCAGAAGTTTGCTGAGCTCCACAGTAAGACCCTGTCTCAAAAAAAAAAAAAAAAAAAAAAAAAACCCTTAAAGAAAATGAAGAGCTGAGGAGTTGTTCAGTACGTGCCACGTAATAAATGGTGACCTAGCACAGTGGCATGCACTTATAATGCCAGCGCTGGGGAGGTGGGAGCAGGAAGTTCCTGGGGCTCACTGCTCAGGAAGTCTAATTGGATTTGATGTGTTCCAGGTTCAGGGAGAGACCTTGCCTCAAAAAAAAGAAGGTGGTGAGCAATTGAGTACAACCCCTGACACTGATCAGCAAGCTAAATGCCCCCTGTCCCCACCCTCTCAGCAGAGCTCTACCTGCCAATGAAAAATCCACAGGAAGTATAAACAGACTGCGGGCATCACCCCATATCTCTATTTCCTATTAGCTTGGCCTTCGAGGCTGGGCAAGTTGGTATGGCTGCTCTTTGGCCTCAACACCCCTATATTTTTCCAATGCTAGCACATCCACCTCCGTTTGCCAACAAGAAAGAAGACTTATATTTTACTATCCACCTTGCAATCCCAAGAATGTTCCTGCCCAAGGGGCCTCTTACAAGTGCACTCTACCTTGATGGCTCTCTTACATGCCACACTGTGCTGTTGCCACACACACACACACACACACACACACACACACACACACAGCCTCAAACTTCAGGAGGGGCAGGCCTGAAACCAACATCACTTCCTACACAGTATCTACTACACAGCCAGTCAGAGTCGGGGAGGACTGAGTGACACCTAGCTTCAAGAGGCCAGGTTCAGATTTCTACTGGTACAGGTCTATGAACCCCAGCCCAGCATCACCTGGCCCCGAATCCCCTGCCTGTAATCTTCCGTATTACAGGTCTCAACTGGGAGCATTCTTGACAGCATCCTCCAGCTCCAGACCCCTTTGCTCACCTTTCCCTTTCTTTGCAGGAAATTCCCTGGAGAAGATGTTGCTGGATGTGAGCTTTCTGCTTCTGTCAGGACCATAGGCCCAGAGCCACACTGCAGATCCTCCTCGCAGTCACAGGAACCTGCTCCTGCGAAAGCACTGGCCAGGAGTGAGGAAAGGGGAGGCACTTGATGATGCATCAGTCCTGTGACAGATGCAGTCCGCCACCTCGTGTTACCTCCCACGTCGTGAGAGGTTACATAGCCTCTTCTGTTGGTGAAGCTGGGACCCTCAGAAGTTAAGGCTACACAGCCACAGGGTGAGGAAAGACTTGAGGTATACAACCACATCTCCTCCCTTACCCCAGGATTCTGCCTCTGTGCTCACCATGACCCCAAGATCCATCTATCAAGACTCTGACTTTGTTTTTGAAACTTTAGACATCCCAACAATACACAGTCATGCACCACCTACTGATACTTTGATCCATAGCAGGCCAACTGTATGTGCCGCAGGGGTCCTGTGACACAATAGAGCTGGCAAACTCCCGTGATGTAGAGAGGCCGAAGCCATCACGGTGTGTACAGTATGTCATGTACTCATGGGAATTTGGGGGTAACAAACCCAGTCTCTAGGAGTGAAGCCAGCCTCTCTAGTCTGCAGCTGGCCCCAGAGAGGCCAGGAGATTGGGCTGAACCTCTACGGAAATCACCAAAGCCCAGTAGCAAGCTCTAAGCTACTGTGGCCTATAGCCATTGTGCTCAGTGGTCATTTGCTATGTAGTGGGCAGGATGTGCCTAGGGATCACCACCAAAACACCCAGACTCCTGTTGTTCCATCTCTGGGCCTGAATGGGATTCCCAGAAGATATGGGATTCTTGACAATCCACCAAGCTCAGGGTAGCAGGAGACTGACCTGTTAAGGAAGCTGCTGCGACTGTGTGCTGTGGTGCTCCAGCATTGCTCCAAGGAGCTCTGTGTTTCTGTGCTCCTCTCTGAAACTAACAAAAGACCACAATGAGTAGGGGTGGAGCAAACAAAGAGCTTGGCTATAGAGGATAAGCAGCCCAGAGTGTGGATCCCACCACAACTGATCAGCTCTGTGTCCTTGGTGAAATATCTCTGAGTCTGTATTCTCAGACTCCAAATGGAAGTCACAGTCACAGAGTAGGGAGGGGAGTGTAAGCCTAGTGACAAAAAGCAAAGCAGTTCCTTAACTAGGAACAACGAACAATAACTTTAAATAAAAATATGTAAAATTAGGTCTAGCGGTGCACTGCTGTAATCTCAGTTCTCAGAGGTGGAGACGGGGGATCGAGAGTTTGAGGTCAGGGTATGAGATTCCATTTCACAATAAACAAGGCAATGAGTAGGGTGTGATGGTTAAAGCTGACCGGCCTGACAAGATCTGTGCCGAAGCTCTGGGTTTGTCTTGAGACTTCTTAGCTTGGTTTAACTGAGACGGGAAGATCCACCCTAACTGTGAGTCTCGCCATCCCATGGGCCAGGTTCCCAACTAAATGAACAACACATAGCAAGCTGAGGACCATAGTTCATCTCTCTCTCTGCTTCCTGTCTGCAGGTGCAATGTGACCAGCCGCCTCAAGCTCACGCAGCATGACTTCCTACAGCATGGCCCGTATCCTCAAACTGTGAACAAAACCAAACCCTGCCTCCTTCCAGGTGCTTCTGTCTGTTATCACCTCAACAGCCACAAGAGAAGCAACTAAAAAACATGACTCAAGTTCAGATAGTTGGAAACCAGGCAAAGGCGTATTTGAAGTTTATTGTAGAAGACACTCAATATACCTAAAGTAGTAACAACAAAAAAAAGTCCTCTATGAGCTTTTTGTCATTCCACTTTGACGGTCATTTCTAAAGCCTTTTTCTGTTTGCGGCCTGTAAAGATGGCTCAGTGGCTAAGGGCACCGACTGCTTTTCTGGAAGCCCCAGGTTCCACTCCCAGCACCCACATGGTGGTTCATAAGCATCTGTAGCTGCAGTTAAAGAGAATCTGGTGCCGTCTACTAGCCTCCACAGGTGTCAGGCACGCACATGGTGCACAGACACGCATGCCGACAAAACACTCATACAGAAAATAAAACCTTTTTCTTGCTTTTCTAACTTGCTCTCATCAATTTTAACAATTAGGCTTAAATTGAAAGAGCTAACATTTAATATAATGAACTCTATTCAACAGTTCAAACTTTTAGGCACAGCAACCCTAGGCCCAGGCCCAGAATGTTTGCTGGGAGTGTGGCATTTGTGAGGGAGCTCTTAGTGTCTATACCAGGCATGTCCACACTCAGGGCAGGGGGCAACAGAAACATCACCTTGAGTGGCCTCTGTCCAACCAGGAATGCTCAGGGCCTTCACTCACCTCTCTGAGGCTGCAGACCCTCAGAGGCCCGAGCTCCAGGGCTTTCGCTGCCAGCCCGCTGAAGCCTGCTCCTGAGAAAGCAACTTCTGCTCTGCCACTCATGTGTACTTTCCTCCACAACTCTCCTCTCCACCTGAAGGAGGATTGAGGGAATAGCAAATTAGCAACAGATCAGAAGGCTGCATTTTTTTTAGCAACACATGCAAGCTATCGGTCTAGCTAACTAACTCTTTATGGGCATTTGCTAGATACGTGGTCTATCACTGTGACCTTGATTTTTTGTTTTGTTTTGTTGAGACAGGGTTTCTTTCCATAGCCTTGGCTCTCCTGGACTCACTTTTTAGACCAGGATGGCCTCGAACTCACAGAGATCCACACCTGCCTTTGCCTCGCAGAGTGCTAGGATTACCAGCAAGTGCCACTGTGCCCAGCTTGCCCTTGAAGTTTTTATTTAATATCTTTTTAACTAAAATTTGGCCATGCATAGCCATGGCTACCCAGTAGGAAAGATGGGTTCTATAACTGACCTCGGAGATGGTGCCCAGCACCAAACCCACCAGCCGACTGACATGGAGACTGGCAGGGGCTGGGTACACAGCCACTTCTTCCTGATGAATCCGGCAGGCCTCCAGAACTGCCTGCAGTGGCCGCCGTCTCTGAGGCTGGTCTTCACACATGGCCAGCAGGAGGGAGTGCACAGGTTCTTGAAGCTTCAAGGGCTGTGGAGCACACACTGGTGAGAAGCATGCCAGAAGGAGTGGCTGCTGCGGGCCACCGAGGCCCACAGGCCTCAGGGACGCCAGAAAACACAGTCATCACAACCTGGTCACATTTGCTTTTTCTGGAGCCAACATCTGATTGTCAGTCAGGCCACGCAATGGTTTCTACATTGTACAGTACTGTTCTCTAATCTTAGCTCTCCTGATCAAATGCAAGCTTGGCAGGCTGATGGAGAGCCTTAACCTGAGCCAACTGCTTGGCCACACCAGTAGTCAGCCACACATATACCTATGCAAACACACACACACACACACACACACACACAAGCTGGGGGGCAGGGGGTCTTGTACAAGTACTCAGGGAGCCTTGTATGGTACTTGTCTTCACAGCAAGCAAGCCACCATGTCAAGTGTTTACACAACTCACTAGAGGCCACTGTGCCCAGCACAGTTGCTCTTCATCCTCAATGCCTTACAGATCCCAGTTCCACACAAATGTTAGAAAGAGCAAGAACAGCTAAAGATCACAAGAGCTTAACCTCAGAAAACACAGAACCCCACAAGTATGCAGGCAAAAACCTGACCTGGGCAGACCTCAAACAATAGCAAGGGTTAGGGACAAAGTAGAAAGTCTTCTCAGGTGGCATATGTACAAAGGCAGAGGGATACAGGTGAGCTGGTGCAAATAGGCAGGTAGATGTGAGCTGGGGTGTGTGTGTGTGTGTGTGTGTGTGTGTGTGTGTGTGTGTGTGTGTGTACGCGTGCATGTGTCTGTCTGTCTGTTTGTCTGTCTGTCTAATTGGAAAGGGCTACAGTAGGGCCTATGACAGAGTGGCAATGTGCAGCCCCAAAGTACTGGGTCCAAGATGGAGCTTAATAGAGCATTAAGCCAAGCATGGAATTGCAAATCATACATCCATAAGACAAGCCCTGGGGCTGCCAGAGAACCAGCAGACAGGAGTAGAAGTCAAATTCTGGAGTCCATGTTCCCTGATGAGATGCTGAAATACAATCATGTGGGCAGCAGGTAGCAAGTGGGGGGGGGGCAGTCTTGCCTCAGGCAGGATAAGTTGTAAATAGTTTTCTGCTTAAGAGAGGGGAGAAGGTGAATAAGAAAGGAAGGGAGAAAGAGACAGGGCGGGTTGGTGAGAGGGGAGGGAGGGCCCTATGGCCAGATTCAATGGTGCTTTTATAGCCTTAGTTTTTAAAGGATTCTTATGATGTCAAATGAAAATGCATGTTCACACCCACACATAGCATGGACACACAAGCACGGACACACAAGCACAGGCACACACACACACACAAACATGGATGTATGCATGTGCATGGTGCATGTGCTCATCAAATGAATTGTGCAAGATGCTTTACCCCATAAAGCTTCTATGTTTTGAGGCTTGCCATAGTCAGTAACAAGGTAGTGTAGTCTGAAACCTCTTCCAGAGGAGACGCTGCAAGGTGCATTGTGCCTCAATTACTGAGCGCAGAACCCTTTTCTCTTCTCTGGGCAGCAGTTCACTTCAGGAAGGGCTGGTTCTAAAAGTGCTTGAGAGAATATATAAATAACTGCCTTTCTTATATACGAAATCCTCTAGCTTGCTACTTCCTCTGGGCAGAGCAGACATGTGAATCTTACATTGACTCCCAGTCCCAGCTTAAGTCTGGAGTGTCAGAGAAGATGCTGAAGTTGTTTATGGACTCGGGAACAGGTTATGCAATTGGCTAGCAATGCCTGTGTAAGGCTTTGGACAGAAGGGCAGTGACAACCACACTCAATGCTTGTGGCCCAGCCCAGGGGAGAGGTACTAAGCTAATCCAGACGGGTGACCTCGTAAGACATAAGCCATTCTTGTTTACAGACCTGGTTTGGTGGAACACAAAATCCCGCTGACCAATAGAGAGTTGTCCCTAAGGAATACACATGCGTCTGCCCAAGAGAAAAACACATGGTTAGAAGTCAGGCAGGAGACTGCCCAGTACAGCAGCCAAGCACAGTCCAGCTTCACAAGCAAGGGCTGGGAATCTGGCTAGCCCATCACCATCTGCACCTCCTTAACCTTTGCTGCCGCCCACGCTGCAGGCTAGAAATTTGTTTGCTAGCAGTAACTATGGCTCCCAGTTTGGTGAAAAATAAGAGAGAACATCTGTTAGGGTGCTTCTGGAAGAAAATAAACAAAACAAAAAGAAACTTTGGCTTTACTGAAAAAAAAAGGAAAGAAAAAAGAAAGCATGTGACTCGTCCCACACTTGCCCTGTTGTTTCTACCTACTAAACTACATGATAAGGTGGAGCCACAGCAGCCACCTTGGCCACAGAAGCCATCTTGCAAGCATGTGGAAATAAACACAAGGAGCAGAATAGAATAGAAATATGCATCCTGAATCCTTGTTGATACCACTGAGCTGCAACCCATACCTAAATTCCTCCTTAAATAACTAAAGACTAACCAACTAACTGTGGATCTGGCTATTGTATTTTAGGTTTTCTGTTTCTTATAGCCAAAGCCAGCTGCACACTACATGATATGGGTCATCTTACTACAAAGGCCTGTATCCTGTCAGAAAAGGACACAGTGTACCAGGAAGAGCATGGTCTGACTTCTCTGAAGCGCCTTGTTTTGGAAGTGAGTGTTCTGCCCAAACCCTCCTAAGGATGAAATGCAAAAGTACATGCAAGTGGTCATTGTCAGGCCAAGCCCTGTTCTAAGCCTTTGCTTATTTAAATGTATTTGGTCTTCACAACAACGCTCTGAGGCAGGTGTTTAACTGACCTCATTTTTAGATAAGAGGAAACTAAAGCAAAGCAAAGCTACGGGGTTTTCCTGAATAAGACCCAAACATGGGATTGAATGCAAGTTCTGGATCTGACACCCTGAGCCCCATAGCTGTGACCCCCAGATGAAAGGATGCCCTGTGGTGGGTGCTGGGGGAGGTCTTCTAATGTAAGAATGTCAGGAAAAGACAGTTGGAACTCTGGAATAGAAGCTGTGAGGTAGAGTCTAATGCAAGTGGTTTCAGGTCCCACATCATAGGAATGAAGAGTGAACCAAATGCCTCTGTGCCAGTAAACTAATGTCTGTATCTGAAATTGCACCCCTGAGACCCAGACCCAGTATGGAAGAGTTCCCAAGCTGTGTCTTCACAGCAGTGACCCTGACCAGAAGTGCCATAGCATCTTGAGCACAGCTAGAGGCAGCACTCACACCCAGGACTGTCCAAGGATTCCAAGGCTCTATCAAAAAATGTCCTGGGGGCAAAGCTGAACCCAGTAGTAGCCTTTATCCAAACCCTAAACACAGCCTCCAGAGTGATATGGAAGAACACTACAGAGAAGGGGATTGAGACAACTCCTGGCTCTGTGAGCAGCTCAAAGGACTCCCAGCTATGAGACTTGGCCATATCTGCCACCTGTGCCTAGTCTAGACCTGGGTATGATGCTGACTGCACTGGTTAGAGTAAGATGGCAGACTCAGAATGCAAGCAGGGCTTGGGCAGGGTCCTAAGCACAGTCCCTGCTGAAACCTCTAGGCTCCAGACTTCCCAGAATCTCCCTCAAGGCCTTATGGTAAGTAGAATAAAAAGAGAATTGATGTGGTGAATGGAGGAGAGCCATGCTCATCAGAACTGTTTGCGTGTAATAGACCCAGAGGCCAGGAGATCCTGCCTACTTCTCCCTAAGTGGACAGAGGATCCTGCCTCCAGCACCTCCAGCAGGCACTCCAGAGGCCAGCCAGAGTAGAGAGAGGGTAAGCAGCCAACACAAACACTTTCAAGCTGGTGTGGAACTCAGTCCCACCCCACAATGGCTCTCTCTGACTCAGAGTCACTGTCCAGTCTTTTCCTATCCAGCCTCTTAGCTGCATTCCTGCCCAGGTCTGGCCTCAGCCTCTTCTGGCCTTAGGCTTCCCCAGGGCCTGACACTTCTGCATGGAGGAAGCAACAAGAGGAGCTGGGCTTTCTCTAACTCTGAACCCTAGGGTGGAAGTGTGGTCATATTTTCCTCAAGGCACTCTGAGGAAGCCAAACGGCCATATGCAATATGAAGCCTCCCCAGCAAGTGCCAGAGGACCCAGGGAAGTCCCCAGCATCTCCACCTCAGTTCAGGCCCTCTGAAAAACAGAGCCTGGGCCAAGGATGGGATGTTAGCACTTCATTTAGAAGCTACAAGCCCAGGACAATGAGAATGAGGAGAAAGAGGGAAAGAAAGCAAGGACAGAAGTGGCACACAAAGTCACCACGCTGCCACGCGGCCCAAGGATGGACAGCAAGCATGACTCCCCAGATCTCAGAAGGCAGTGTGCAGAGAGTACACATTTTGAATCCATCCATGAGGGGAAAGAGGAGAGAGGATTTGCCTTCTCAGTGCCTCCCTCTTAACCACCACTGGTTAGAGCTTGTCCCTGTAGTTAACTAATCCTTAACCAGTCACCCTGCATTTGCCATCTCCTCAGCTTCCAACCCTGTTTTTAATGCTGATAAGGTTGGATCCACAAAGTTCTATTTGTCTCACTTAACTGACTGAGAAACTTGGGCTCAATGAAGTTGAACTGCCTTATCTAAGAGCCATTAAGTTGCTGGCAAGAAAATGCTTTCTCCTTCAGAATGCATGCTGAGCAAGGAGTTTGGGGCACCTCCCCCAGGACAGGCTTTTGCCAGGGCACTGGAGGTGGGATGCCACACACACATCCTACCCGTGATGTATCAGGCTGCTCATCCTCACTAGGTCCCCGTAGCAGTTCAGGAGCTTTGAAGGGTGCAGCCTCTATGTGAGAAACGTGGTCTTGGAAAGAAAGACTTCCAGTTGCAGAAAGTAGGAGTGACCAGGGGCAGACCACGTAGTCGGAGGAATCTGAAAATGAGACAAGGATGGGATGGGATGGGTTACAGGAACAGGGCCTGCCAGTGTGCCTGACAGCACTTGCTTCTAGGGCTGATTCTGACGAAGGCCTATACAGACACAGAGCAGAATAAACTCTACCTGGCACATAGAAATCTGTACTACAGAAGGTAGCCGTAACTGTGGACAAGAATTTAGCTCCTACATCTAAACATTTTAAAGTAAAAGTCAAAAAAGGTCAAGACCAGCTGGAAATTGCTGCAGACATGAGCTTGTTGCAGCTGGATCGGGCCCTGAGGCAGCTGCATGGCACAGCTCTACAGGAGATCATCAGAACCCCCATGCCACTGTCCCCCCACCCCCACGACCCCTGGGGCAGGAGACAGGAGGAAGAGAAGCTAAGGCACAGGTGCACAACCTCCCTCCATTGAGTGACTCTGAGACCCAGCACCCAGCGGAGCCTATGTGCTCTCACATGCCCTGCCCGATGTTCTGTAGCTGCTAAGCTGGGGATGGGGAGGCTTCCCAGTCACTACCTAAGTATGGGCTCTCTGTGTGCACTTCATCTGCCAACTAAACACCTCACAGCTCCAAGTCGCCTTTCCATGCTGGCTTCTTTAAGCACCTCTGTCAGCACTATGAGCATTCCCCTCAGAAGAGGCTCTGCAGAGACCTCACAGGAAGCAGGGCACCTCCTTCCATCTCTAGGAGCCAGTCGTATGAATCTGAACTAACCAGGCAGGGGTGTCTCTATCCAGGACTCAGCCACAGGATATGAAAGCCCTCGGATACCGTAAGGCCTGGCCTCACTCTGTGACCATTTTCTCCTGGACCTACCTATATAGATGCCTCCGGCGCCAGTCTTCCTGTCCACATCCTGTCAAGCCTGTTCACCTGAGCATGCCCACATCCTAAAGGGTCCCCCCTAACTTCTAGGTCCCCTGTGAGCCATCACCTCACAATCGCCTCTGCCCCATCTGAATCATAACTGAAGATTACCTCAGGCCAGATAATCCAGGGGCCTTCCTCATCATGAACTACAAGCCCAGCTCCTCCATCAGGACAAAACCCAAGCCGAGGAGGGAGTGTGTCCCTCACTGGGGGACCTGCCCTTAAACTCTAGGGATCCTTGTAGAATTTCCCTACGCCTTCATTATCTCCACAGTACAGTTTAGTGTTTGTTCATATTAACCTCCTTCCTTTAGAATGTAATGTTGGTTGTACCTTCTGATGGGACCGACCAGTACAGAGTCTGACAGATGGAGTATGGGGATGTCCCAGGCATTAAGAGAGACCTACATTGCTGCCTTAGTCTCACTGTAAACACCGTGCAAGCCCAAGACAGAAGCATAGCGTTTCAACTTGGTTGCATGGCGCAGGCCTTAGAGACAGGCCACCTCTTGCTGCTGCTGCCTAGTGGGTACCATTTTCCCTCTTGTTCTAAAAGCTGATGATTGATCACAGGTCAAGAAGCTAAGAAAGCTTGTTTAGGATGCTTTACTTTCAATTTCCTGTGACTCAGTTACCCCAAATACTCTCTTACCATTACGTAGGTCTTCCAGGAGCCGCTCTGCAGCCAGTGACAAAAGGGACCAGATTTCCTCTTCAGACAGAGCTTCACCCCTGACCTGCAGGGCACTGGCAAGTGTCACAGAGGCCACACTCATGCCTGTGAAGAGACACATGGGACAGAGTGCTACAATGCCTGGGAATGTCCATCACTGCAGCTACTCGGTAGTGCGTGAACACACTGTTTTCATTATCTGCACCTCTGAGGCACAGGGAAGGCAGACTGGAGAAGAAGAAGTAAGTGTTCACTATACCTGAACAGACAGGTCAGTGGCTTCTTCATGAATAAGCAAATAAATAGATCTATTTATTGCCTAGCAGATGAAAAGTTGAAGAAATGAATGAAGGGCAGGTGATATGTAGCAAGTAAAAGAGAAAGATCACTATTTCAGTGCCTGTTCTTCCTCTCTGTCTGGAAAACCAGACTGAAAACCATTTTATCCGGAGACATATGAGTACGCCTTTAGTCACTGCCTGCCACCGCTGAGCTGGCTGCATTGCCTGCATGATCTCTTCAGCCAACACTTGCCGGCAGAGCGAGAATCCCCCAACTGGAACAAGAGCCTAAATTTCAGAGCAGGAAAGACACACAGAAAATCTGGAGGAGGCACCCCTGCCAGGAAAACTGCTCTCTTTTCTTCTAGAAGGATCCATTAAACCAAAGCTGATATTTTAACCTGCCTCCCCCCTAACAAAGACACCCCCCCACTAATCTCCAAAGTCCTGTGGGAGGCAGCTGGAAGGCCTGCACTGGCACTGCGGCTTTCCCTAATCTGTTTATAGCTGCAGAGCTTTTTCTGTAGCCAACGCCTGGAAAGCAGGTGGGGCTGGGTAGGGAACCCACAGGCAACCTCAGCCTCCTGATGCTGAGCAAAGCTACTCACCAGCTGCTCAGCAAGCTGGGGATGGAGGCAGACTCCTGGCTTTTCCAGATACGTCTGGACACCTGGAGGGAGCCATGCAAGTCCCTGAGGACACCTGACCTGGGAGCTGTGATTCCTCACAAGGAATCTGTGAGGGCACCTGCAGTCTCTGGTCACTGAAGGGACTCCAGCCAGTCTCAGCATGGTAAACATAGCTCTGGCAGGCCTTGCCCTTCCCCCTTCCTCCCTCTGCCTTGCTAGAAACTGTTAGATGGCATTCCTAAAGCTAGCCACCAAGGGCTATTCTCTTATTTGGCTGCTTCCTCCTCCTGAGGCTGACTACCAAGGTCCAGTTATCAAAGCATAGAAGTCCAACAATCAAAAGTCCCCATTGGCTTCCCCTAATAAGATGCCCAATTAAAATCAAACACCTCATTCTAACACGAGGTTTCCCCATTTACCTTTATAAACTGCCATTTACCCATGTGCCACATATGTTCCCTCTCTATCCAGAGACAGTCCTTGGTCTCTGGGGAACAAATACTTCTTCCCTCTCTCCCTTGTTCCTTTCCTCTTTTCCCTCATCCTCTATCTTCTGTCTTTGTCTCTTATTCCCCACTCGTTATGTCTTTGGGGAAAATAAATTTCTTTTGTGCTGAGAACTTGGTCTTAGGGGTGTCTTGAGCCAACTCTGAGGGTCCCTACAGTCACAGACAGAAAACAGTCCCAGGTCTGAGGCACTTGGTGTTCTGGTTACGCCCAGTTGGTCATTACTCCGGACCTACATTCATCAGAATCACAGTGTACCCATATTTGTATAATTATATGTATCAATTAAAATTTTCCAGAAATGAACTAGGGCTCAACCCATCCCCCCCCCTTTTCCTTTTCCTCTCTGCGACATTCTTTTCACTTTGTCTCTTTCTTTTGCCTTTTCTCCTTTTAAAAACTGTTATAGAGAACTATGAACTAAACATTCCCATTTAGCCAGAAATTTCTAATTCTGTAATCCCAGTGAATGACTTTGAGTCTCAGACAGAAAACCTCAAAATCCCAAAGGGAAGCCAAGACTAGAAGAAAACAGCTGCAGTGTAAGTGTGCTGGGCAGGCCAGCTGTTTGAGGCGTCACTTCAACAGGGCAATGCCAAGGAGAAAGGATGGAGGCTTTCTCAACAACCAACCATGGGTCCTTCACAGGGACCCTGAGCGCAGGCCTAAATCTCACAACTTTGCAAAAATGAGTTCAAAGTTGGTTGCAGATTTAATGTAGTTCACAAAATTATACACTTCCAGGGAAGCAAAGGAAAAATGTAGAGACCAAGACTAGGCAAAAGATTTTGTGAACTTGATGCCAAGATCATAATCTATAAAAGGACACTTAAGTGATAAACAGAACATCATCAAAATTGAATTTTTTGCTCTGAGAAAAATCCCATGAAGAGTATGAAAACGCAAATTATACGAAGATAAAATATTTTAAAACCACACATCAGAAAAGACATACATATTTAGGGTGCATATTATTAAATTTGCAAAACTCATCAATAAGAAAAAAATGAACTTAGAGACAGCTTGGTAGTCAAAAGCTTTTGCTGCCTAAGCATGAAGGTCTGAGTTCAAATCTTTGGAACACATGTAAAGCTGCTGTGACACAAGAGCCTACAATCACCTGTAACATATGAGGGGTGCAGACAGGTAAGTAGCCAGAAGTTCAAATGTCAGTGAGCGTTCTGTAGAGAGAAGCAGCCCCATCAAGGCTTGGGGAACCCTTTCTCAAACAAGATGGAAGGTGAGTACCAACACCAACGTCACTATCTGACCTGTATGCATATGCCATGGTAAGAGCACACACACCCACATGAACACTTGGCTCAGTTGTACAAACACACACAAGAAAGTAAACAATATAATTAGAAAATGACACAGACACTTCCCCAAAGATATTTACATAGATACCAAATGAAACCCATAAAAATATATTAAACGTCATTAGATATTAGAGAGATGCAAATCAAAGCCACAATGCAGTGATACTGCATATCCACTGGGATTACTAAGATAAGCATTTGTCACAACCCAAATGCCGGTGGATATGCATAAGAATCAGATCTCTCACCCTGCCAGTGGGGCTGTGAAGTGGACAAGTACACGAGAAAATAGCTTGTACATCTTATACAATGAAACATGCCGTTGCCATATGACCTAGCATAAACAAGTAAATCTGAACATGCATGTAAATACACATGCTCACACACACTCTAAGTGTGGATGCTCTGTTCAAGACCTCTCACTGGAGTTGGTAGCCCCAGATGCATGATGTGTAGGCACATACATGCACATATACGGACTGAGACAGTCTCAAAATTCAAACGGTGAACCCCTGCACAAAGACCACACAGCACACAAGAGGCACATTGAACACTGTCAGAAATGCAACTGAAAAATACAAAATGGGAACTGTGTAGGTCAAACAACTGGGGTCCTCACCAAAGACACTAAAGAAAGGAAAGGAAAGGAGGGAGGGAGGTCACAAAATACCAAAGTAAGAACCTTCCCAATGCTTCCGGTTCATAAAAGTGGCGATGAAATGAATGGCTCCCTCAGACACCATGGGTTAGGCACAGCTGTGGCTCTTTCTAACCTCATCCTCTGACATTGTCACTACCTGGCCTGTTGGTATGGCCCTTGGAAATCTCGCAAAAGAATTATTTATACCGGACTGGAAAGATAGCTCAGCAGTTAAGAGTAGGTACTGATCTCACAGAGAACACAATGATTTTTTAAAGTAAATTTTTATTTATTTGTTTGTTTGTTTGAGACAGGGTTTCTCAGGCCTTGGTTGTCCTGGCCTTGCTTTATAGACCAAACTGGCCTTGAACTCAGAGACTCACCTGCCTCTGCCTCCCTGAGTAGTGGGATTACAGGCGTGCACCACCACATCTGACTAAAAAGTAAAATCTTGAAGCTAGCCTCAAACAATGCTCTAAAATAATTGTTTATATTGACCTAATTCAGTTCCTCCAGTGCCAACAGAAATTTCTATGGATGCATTAAAAAAAATCAGTGTAAATTATTTAACATTGCAGCTGTCCATGATTATGATAACATTTTCACAGACAACAGATGAATCAAGAATCCATAAAGAAGCTGGTGAGTGAGAAGACAATAGCCAATCTGAAGTCTTCAAACATCTCCAAGAGCCTAGAAAGTCCCTTTTATGTGTACAACTGTGTCCCAGTACAGGGTGGGGCATGAGCTCTGGAGAACTCACAAAGGCTCCAGGTATTCACCTCCAGCCCACCATGTGACACTGAACAATAGGAGGCAGATGCTGAGCCAGATTCATGGGCCACTCAGCAGATGGATGGAGGCATGCCCTTGCATCACCCAAAGACCTGTTGGGAGCACAGAGGTCCTTGTGCTTAAAGATAAACACTAAGGAAGCCAGGAATGTTAAACACACAGGATTCGAGGAGACAGATGTATAGCCTGTTTTTCAATGCAGAAGGCTGGGAGTGAAGGTAGATAATAAGCTGGTGATATATCTATCTGTAGGTCCAGGCCACATCAACCTCCAACAATCAGGACCAGAGGTGGCTAATAACCCAAATGACCTCTGTCTGTATGACCTATGACCAAGACCACACCAGATCTTCCCCTAGCCCCTAAGATAATACATGTAGCCTATCTCTAGACTCTATCTTCACTGAAGAAGTGTCATGTACTTTGAGTTTTGATGCAATTATGCATACTTGTGCACTGGGGATTATGTTACACCAGGAAACGTTTTTTTCCCAAATAGTACCATACTCAGCTATGCCTACAATAAACTGCCCACTGTCTATCCGACTTTAGAAGTTTGAACCAACACCAGCTCCTGAGCTGTGTTGAACTGGATTTCCTTCTTGCCTCGCACAGATCAGCTCTGTGCTGGCCGTGGTGTTTGCAGAGACCCTCAGCAAAGACTGAGAAGACTTATTGGATCCAGGCATTTAAAGACATTCCTCACCAAGCTTAAGTGACTGTTAAATTAACTGAGTGGAGACCTCAGCGGTCACACAGAACGCAGAGTGCAGAGTTTGGAAAGTAATTAAAGCTACAGGCGGCACCGATAAAGTACAACTGTGGCAATCCCGGAGAAGAACACAGGGGAGACTTTCCCAGAAGTGCCCATTACCTTACTTAGAATCTTATTTTCAATCCACCCTAGAGAAGCATGAGACATGCAAAGCAACAAGAACAGTTTCCCATAGAGGCTGGAAAGGAGTCTCAGAGGTTAAGAGCACTTGCTGCTCTTGCTGGGGACTGGAGCTCAGCTCCCAACATCCACATGGTGGCTCGTGACTATCTGTAGCTCCAGTTCCAGGGAATATTCTGGACTCCGCTGGCACAGCATGCATGTGGCGCATGAACTCATATGCAGATGAAATATTCATGCACATGAAATATAAATAAATAAATCTTTCATTAAGCAGCAGCAGGAGGAGGAGGAGAATGACAACAGAGAGAAAGCAGGAGAAAGCTCCACAGTAAGCAGAGGACAGCGTAACCAGGTAGAAAGGCTAAGGAGAGGAACCAAAGAGAAAAACACAGTGACTAAAGTGACCCATCAGAGGACCTCAACAGCTGACTGACATCATCCACAAATGATGAACTCGAAAACAGGGCAATGAACACTATCAGCCTAGGAAAAAGGGAGGAAAAAAAATAACGAAGGAAAATGAGCAAGTTCAGCTCCCTGTAGGACGCGGTCAGCTGCACCAACTTCAGGGCCAGAATCTCTGAGAGAGGAGAAAGAAGCACAGACACGGCACTGAGCAGAATCACCCTGCAGGTAATGAAAACACTAAGCTACATATCTTAAAAGTCCAGCGAAGACCGAGGAGGATAAGGTCAGTGCGAGCCACAGCTTAGCGCACCTTAACGAAGCGCCGAGCAACAAACTAAAGAACATTGAAAGCAGCCGAAGGAAAGAATCCTCAATAAGCTGCACACAGCTGGATTTGTCATTTAAACTCAGGCTGGTGCCAGGAGGTAACGGAGAGACATATTCAAAGGGCAGGGAAGGAAACAGCTGCCAAGAATTCTGTACCCAACAAAGCAGTCCGTCAAAATTAAAGGAGAGGGGCTAGAGAGACGGCTTAGCAAATGAAAGTATTTGCTGCTCTTGCAAAAGACCCATGTTTAGTTCCCATCACCCACGTGGTAGTGCACTGTAACTCCCAGATCCAGATCTGGCACTCTCTTCTGTCCTCTGTGGGCTCCTGTACACACATGATGCACATAAACTTATTATTTTTATATTATCTGTATGGCCTAATGATTGTGTATTATGAGGCCTATAATTATTATTACTTCAGTAAAACCAACTAGGAATCAATCAAGACTCAGACACCTGTTATATTTTAAAATAGCTTTTGTTAACCTGGGGCAAGGCAGATATCAATCCTCTAAACTATTTCCCACAGTGGGGCGAGTATGGGATACCGGCCCCAATCCCATGCCATCTGTTTCTAATAACTTCTATCAAGCTACCTCCTATCCATAATCCCAAATACTTGCTAATGTTCTTCATCTGGGCCAAATCGCCATCCACGCCACCAGCCATGTGCTTCTCCTCCATCTAACCCATGGCAGCCTTCTTCTCTCCTGCTTTCCTTGGGTCTCTCTTCTTCTTCTTCTTCTTCTTCTTCTTCTTCTTCTTCTTCTTCTTCTTCTTCTTCTTCTTCTTCTTCTTCTTCTTCTTCTTCTGCTCTTCCTCTTTTTCCCAGGATTCTTCTCTGTCTAAGCCCAGAAACCTTAGCCTCATCTATTGCATCTGCCCTGCCCAGGAGGGATGGCTTTTTATTAATTAGCATCAACATACATTGGACCATCTCCCAACATAAAGTCATGCAAGCAAACACACATACACACAAATTAAAAACAAAACAAAACAAACAAACAAACAAAACAAGTCCAAAAAGAAACTGAAAGTGAAATCAAGGCAATTCCTACATCATCAAAACCATGCATTTGTTGCTGGTAGGTTTGTCCTCCAACAGCTAAAGGGCTCTTCAGACTGAGATGAGCACACAGTAGACAGTGATTCATATCAACAGGAGAAACAGGAGCTCCAGGAAAGGCAACACGGAAGAGGTCAATTACAACCCTTGATTTAAAAGGAAAGACAACACCCAACAGGAAGAGAAAGAACCACACCCATGCCCACGTGGGCCAACAAGCACCTCCCTTGTTGTCAAGGCGGAGAGGTCTTTAAGACGTGGGGCTGTGATTCTTATTATGGAAAGTCTCAATATCACAGCATCCATGCTGAGTGCAGCCCCGTGTCCACCCCCATACCTGTTCCAAAGCATAAGCGTCATGGCTCTGCAGGAAGGAACATGAACATCCCACTTCTCTGTGCAAACTCCCTGTCTGACTCCAGAGTGACCACACTGTGTTATTACCTGCCCCAAGGGATAAGAGGGAGCTGGAGGCAAGCCCAGGTGCCTTAGAACCATCTAGTGTCCTGAATTCTCTGGCAGACCTTAGCCGCAACCCAGCAATCTCAGCTCCCCACAGGAGATATCTCAACGGGCAGACTCCACTCCAGGCCAGCCCTCAAGAACCAACCTGAAATGGCAGTAAACACTCTCTTCAAATGCGGCTTCAGTTCTAATTGACATTTCCTCTAATGAAAATAAGATCGCACTTCCTGGGTGCTCACCGGACATCAAGCAGGGTCCCTGTGTTAACTGAGTCAGTCATTTTAGCCTTGTTGCAGAGTGGAAAGGGGACTGTTGTCACACCCACTTTACAGATGTGAAGAATGAGGGGCAGAGATGGAATGACTTGGCCGGTGATACATGGTTTGGGTCGAGGCTCCTGTTTCTGAATTTTCAGGGCAATGCGCTTCTCCTCCGCATCTGGCTGGCTGCGGGGATGGCATGAAGCACCTTCCGGAGCAGCAGTCTGGAGCTGGGAAACATTCAGCCTTTCATCACACCATGATGCCTCTGGGCTTTTCTCCAAGTTTCTCTAAATGGTCTGGTGGGCAAGGTACTGCTGTGCAATGAACTAAAAGGGACACTGTTGACTATTAAAAGAATACAGGATCACATTACACAGATCAATCTGGTCAGCCAGCCAGTGAGGAGGCTCTGAAACAGCATGAAGCTGATGGGCACTGCTTTGGCCTATACACCCAACCTCCATGCCCATTTCTCCTGGACCTTCCCGTATCTCGTCCCCACAGACCTCATTAACTGAGGACTTCTGGAGTCATCTCAGGACCTAAGATCCTTCCTGCCATCCTAGGCTCCCTTCTGCACATTCACACAGCCAGCCCTGTGCATTTCAAGGCTGTTGTGCATCCTGCCTGCTGCCAAGATTCATTTAGTTAACCTTGAGCCTTCAGCTGCCCTCAACCTGGTTTGGCGCAAGCTGACATACTCTACTACCCATGGCAATTAGTACTTCTAATGTGGACCATGGGGACAGAGCTAGACTTTCATCTGTGGGCTATACTGGGCATGGCTATCAGTGCCACCATTTATTTAACAGGTATTTATTAAGGGCATAGTGTACTTCAAGCTCTCTCAGTAGATAGGTATAGCCCCCTACCATTGTGAGGGTTGGGGACAGGCATGGGAAAACAGGCAATGAACAGGTAAGCAAGTAAAATAACTGTCTCATAGACGGCCAGGCTGCAGAGAGAAAATGAGGCAAGCTGACGTACGTATGACAGCATCACAGTAGGGAGGGGCTGCTTTAACAGAATACCAGGAAAGGAATCTTGGGTGGGGGGTGGCATTTGAGCTGAAACTCAGAAGTTGAGAAAACACCCTATGGGAGTAAGGGTGAACTCGGGAAAAGAACAGGCACACATATCCTTAGGCTTAATGGAATTCAAGAACAGAAAAGCCGTGCGTGGTGGAGAAGGTGATGAGAAGGTGGAGCCACTGAGATGAGCAGGAGCTGTGTGTATGCTTGCCTGGCAGCAACAGGAAGCTTGGCCAGCTGCTAGTACTAGCGGATAAAACAAGGGCAGCACTGAAACCTCTATGCCCAGGCCTGCGGCTGAGCAACTGAAGGAAGCACAGCGTGCGTGCGCTTGTGTGCGTGCATGCGTGCGTGTGTGACACCTCACTTCATCTGTGCCTTGCCATCATGTGAGTGTATTCTCTTCATCCCTGACAAGGTTCGCATCTGCCTCTGTCTCACCCCGAGGAAGAAGCCTGCGTCCACATGTCTCAGACAGCTGCCCAGTGATGATCACTGGGTGACCACACAGCAAATTCCACTTGTGTTTATTGTTAAATTCTTGGGCAGTGTTTGCCAGGTGCTGACTTCTGAAGAGGTAAGAGTCTCTTGCTGGCCCTAAGTGTCCTTTGACTGAGTAACGGCCTTGAGCAGTGACACTCTGTGAACTTCTCAGTCTCCTGTCCAACTTCTATCAAGGAACCGTAGAGGAGCTCTGACCTTGGCCCCATGGCTTAGAGAGACACGCACCCCTCTGGAATGCCCTGGGAGGGCAGTTGGACTCAGGTCTAGGCCTTTTTCTTATCTCTGAGGTTTAAGATACTGATGCCCACAAAATAAAGGAATAAATGAACAGCCAAAGGTGGCAGTGTGTGGACAGTGCACATACCTCCTGGTGACAGGTAGCCAGGCACTATTTCTTCCTCTAGTTGTTTTCTGTTAGTTCTTACTCCCTCTCTCTTCCTGGCGTGCTGAGCATCTGTGCTGCCTTTCACCTCCTCTACCGTGCTGGCCTCCAGGATTTGATCTCAGGACCTATATGATTTTCTCATGGCTGTTGTAACAAATTACCACAGGCTTGATGAATTAACACAGCAGAAATCCATTTTTCATATAGTTTCAGAGGCCAGAAGTCTGAAATCAGTTTCAACAGGCTCAAGTCAGAGTGAGAGCAGGCCTGTGCTCCCTCCCAAAGTGGGGACACACTATTCCTCATCTCTTCCAGTTTCCTGACAGTTGTGAGAATTCCCAGGTTTATGGGCACATCACTTCAGTATCTGATGTGGAGTCATGCCATCCTCTCTTCTGCCTGCTGTAATTCCCTCTCTAGCCATTCTTATGAGCACAGTGGTGTTTCAGATCCACCTGGACTCTCCCATCTCAGACCCTTTAACTTGCTGGCATCCACAGCTTCTCCTGCCATATAAGGTCACAGTCTCAGATTTCCAAAGTGAGGGTGTGGCTCTCCCTATTTTTAGTTTGTGGAGGGGTATCATTCAGGCCTTCTCAGGCCCTGTTTTCACTCTCTTTCAGCAGAAGACACGGTGTGAGCTTTAGACACTGAACCCCCAGCTTTCAGACCCTGTGACTGTGTGACCTTGTGTACTGGCATGTGCTTAACCTCTCTGAGCCTCAGTGTTGTTATCTGAGGACTAGGGTCAACGTCGTAGAGCTGTTGAGGTGATGGTTAAAGCACTCAGAATAGAAAAGGAGTTGAGTTCATCGTGACTCTGTCTTTCTCCATCTCTGCTGTCACCATCCAGACAGGGCCTTTAAGCATCAGGGCTGTGAGCAGATACCAAGCCATGACTTTGATGATACAGCATGAATTGTTTCCATCTGTGCCAGGACTGAGGCGCTGTGGACATCCCATGTTCAAGCTCACTGAAATGCTTCAACTCTCTCAAGGCCCCCAAGATAGACACCCCCTGAAGGAAGCAGGGAGGGAGTGCGGATCCCAGCTTGCAGGATGACCTTGTCCCCACTGTCTGTTCTGTAACCCACCCCTTCCTCCACCCACCCTACTTATGCCTTTGGAAAGCATGGAAAACCATCCATCCACAGTGGGGATGTGACACTAGACAAGCTGCCTCTGCCCTCTCCATGAAAGAGAAGAGCCTTCCGCTCCATCCGTGCCTGTGTTCAAAGAACTAAAGACACCAGGGCTCTCTGCAGTGACTTGTGCATTCCTGCAACCAAAGCACCTGACAGGAACAACTTACAGAAGGGAAACTTCCTTCCTCTCGGTTTCTAAGGCATTCTCCATCATGGAGATTATCTCAGGGGACTTCATGACAGCAGCTCTTCCCAAGATGGCTGTGGTGGCTTGAGTAGGAATGGCCCTCATAAGCTCATATATGTGAATGCTTGGTCATCAAGGAGTGGTGCTCTTTGAGAGGGATTAGGAGGTGTGGCCTTGTTGGAGTGGGTGTGGCCTTATTGAAGGAAGTGTGTCACTGGGAGTGTTCTTTGGGGTTTCAGAAGGCCAAGGCAGGCTGTCTTAGGGTTTCTGTTGCTGTGAAGAGACACCATGACCACAGCAACTCTTATAAGAGAAAACATTTAACTGGGGATGGTTTACAGTTCATAAATTAAATCCATCATTGCCATGGCAGGGAGCTTGGCAGCACGCAGACAGACGTGGTCCTGGAGAGGGAGCTAAGAGTTCTGCATCGGATCAGCAGGAAGAGGGAAACACTGGGCCTGGCTTGAACATTTGAAACCTCAAAGCCCACCCCGCAGGGACACCTACTCCACTACCTCCGGGTAACGCATTCAAGTCTATGAGCTACGGGGACCATTCCTATTCAAACCACCGCACAGACCCAGCGGCGTCCTCTCTCTTCCTGCTGCCTATGGATCTGGATATAGAATTGTCAACTTCTCCAGCGCCATGTCTGCCTGTGTGCCACCGTGCTCCCCACCATGATGATAATGAATTAAACCTCTGAAACTGTAAGCCAGCCCTAATTAAATGCTTTCTATTGTAAGAGTTGCCATGGTCATGCCATCTCTTCATAGCAATAGAGCATTGGCTAGGACGACAGCCAGACAGGAACCAGATATGACCTTCAAAGGCCTCCTATTGGTGACCTAGTTAGGCCAGACAGGTCGCACCTCCTAAAAGGATCAACGGCCTCCTAAGACAACTCTACCAGCCAATAAATGAGTCCTCAAGACGCAAGCCTCTGTGGAGCATTCCAGATTCATACCACAGCAACATATAGCACCTAAAATTGTACCGTTACTGTTTCTCCCTGTGTGTCTCTTCTTTTCTGCTCCCTTAGCCCTATGGTCTACTCACATCGTGGAGGCAGCACTATCTGACAGGACTTTGAGCAAGGACACTCGACTCTCACTGTAAGGCTGAGATGACAGTTCCTATGCTACAGGTTAGACATGACAAGTGGAGCTCAGGTTAGGATGACAGCTAGTGCTGCCCAACTGCCCACCTTGCCTTGGTTCTCCAAAGTGGATGGCCCTCTTGCCTGTATCTTAGGCAATGGCATCCATTCAGAGATACAATTTAGAGCCATTTGTGGTAACTTGTCTCTTGTCCCCAAGTCCTTTACATAGTATGTCTTGTGTTTGCTATAGTCTCATTTAGATAAGAAAAATTTCCCCCATGTAAATGCACTTATTTCCAAAGGAAACCATTTGTTATTATAGTAATAAGGAAGTCGTCTCATTAGATGTAACTAAAGGGTAATTATAACCATTTTTTTCAATGTATTGAATTCATGACAGGTAATATTGCTCCAGTGCTTTGAGTCTGGGGCCTAGCCTTTTCTTTTGAAAGAAGCAATTAGTTTGAGAAATGGGAAAAGTCTATGGTACTAAATATACTGTCTTCCTGACATTATCTGACAAATTTAAAGTAGAATGTCAAAAACGTAACTCAGGGTTATTGTCACACCTCTGTTCCACCCGTGCACAAGGGGTCCTGCCTATCCTTCTAGACGCACAGCTTCAGCCTTTCTGAAGCCTCCTAGGACTCCTTCTGTGTCCTCAGCATGAACTGGCTGAAGCCCCAGCTGTCACACATTATGGTAACCTGTTGTGGGAATATAGTGCTTGACAGCTCCCAGAGTTCCCGTAAACTTTGCAGTCCCCATGAAAATACTTTAAACCAAGCAAGGCAAAAGATGGTTCCTTCTCCAGATGAAGAAAGTGAAATTCAGCTGCTGTCTGATTCTAAAGGTCACATGGCTATCACAGGGAGCTGTGGACCTGTGAGCTAACAAGACTGGCCAAACCTACCTGTGTCTATGGTATCCATTCTGTTAGGTTGTGAGTTTAAAATGCAGCTGTGTCTTGAGCCTTAGAGTTAAACTTCAAAATGCTATGCTCCACCAATCTAGTGACTTATATATGAAAAGAACCATTTTGTCTGGTATTTTGGTTAAAGTTCAACTAATTCATGTCTGTTGGGATCTTATTGTCTGAAGAGCAAGGCTCAGATTCCACTTAAGAGAGAATTTCTAGCCGGGTGTGGTGGCGCATGCCTTTAATTCCAGCACTCCAGAGGCAGAGGCAGGTGGATCACTGTGAGTTCTAGGCCAGCCTGGTCTATAAAGTGAGTCCAGGACAGCCAAGGCTACACAGAGAAACTCTGTCTTGAAAAACCAAGAGACAGGGGGGTCATTTCTAGCTGGGCAATGGTGGTACATGCCTTTAGTCCTAATGCTCAAAGAGGCAGAGGCAGGTAGATCTCAGAGTCTGAGGCCAGCCTGGTCTACAGAGTTAGTTGTAGGACAGCCAGGGCTACACAAAGAAACTCTTTCTTGAAAAACCAAAGAGACAGAAAAAGAGAATTTCTAGAGAAACTTGAGAGAGGGGGAGGCATGGGAGACAGAGAGAGAGAAACAAGAACAATGGAGGAAACTGAAGCCTCAGACATTAGCTGGAGCTCAGAGAAACAGAATCAGCAGGTAATGGGTGTGGGGGGGGTGCATATAGGTGAATGCACGGGATGTGAAACTGATTGTTATGAGAAATTGGTTCATTCAGTTATGAAGACAGAGAAGTCACATGATCTGACATCTGCAAACCAGAAACCTGATGCTATAATCAGTCCAAGGCCTAAGGTCTGATTGCAAGGCCTGAGAGCCAAGAAAATGGATCACATAACTTTCCCTGTGAAGCAAAAGGTGAGGTCTTCCAGTCCAAGCAGTTAAGCAAAAAGGAGACAAATCCCTCTTTCCTCTCCTTTTCTTCCTACCCAGGTCCTCAACTGACTAAACAAGTCAGTTTATATTGGGCCCATTCATATTGGGAAGGCCATCTGTTTCACCAACACCTCTGACTCAAATGGAGACACCCTCACAGACACAGCCCAAGTGATGCTTAATATTAGCAGCCCCAGCTAGTTGATACATAAAGATAGCTAACTGCTCTATCTACAACTACAACAGATAGTAAAGAGCGCAGCTTCTAGCTAGACAAACATGAATGCCCACACTAAAGGCCTACTCATCTCCTTTCATATTACCCAATATATCACACAAAGTTGTTGATGAAATATGCACAAGCTATGTATAAAAGCAAGAGAAAACACAATCTGAAGAGAAAAGACAAGCAATTCAACCAATAAGTGGGGTCTGGAAAACATCTTTAAATTACCATACAAGATATTAAAAACAATTGGCTAATACATTAAAAGATCTATATTTAAAAGTAGATACCATGCTTACGTAATATAAGCAGAAAGGTAGAAATTCTAAAAATGAAAATAAAAAAGAAATGCTTGCAATCAGCCAGGCATTGTGGTACGACACCCATAATCCCAGCACTCAGGAGAGTGAGGCAGGAGACTTGGGAGTTCAAGGCTTATCTAAGCCTCACAGAAAGTTCTAGAACAGCTTGGGATATATAGGGGAAAACCCGGTCTCAAAAATAAACAAGAAAAAAATCAGCAACATTGTGAGAGAAATGAAGCTTCCTTCAGTGGGCTGAAGAGTCAATGACCTTGGAGATGTATCAGCAGACTTTCCTAAATTGAAACTCAAGGACAAGGAGGGAAATGCAAGTGTGAAGCAGATTGTTCAAGAACTGTGTACAATAGCAAAAACTCTATCTGTTCTCTTAGGGAGAGAACAATGGCAGAACAAAGACATTGACATATAACCGCTGAACAGTTTCCAAATTGGTAGCAGACACCAAACACAGAACCAGGAAGCTCAAAGAACAGTAATCAGGACAAAAAAATTAACATGGTGGAAATTGCCTTGAAAGAAATATTTTTTAAGTTCGTCAAAGAACAAGAAAATTATAAATGCCAAGAATTTGGGTCTTAGGCCTTTTTATTTCCCTTATTCTCAGTTGAGCTATGAAGTTAATGGTGTTAATGACAGTGGTAGCAAAGGATGGGTCCATTATACAACCTGAGTAAGAGAAGTGAGTGACGGGCAGTCATTAAGGATGGGGAGAAACCAAAAGTGGGTCAGGTTCACTGTAAATGTTTACAGCAAACTCGAGTGTACCTACCAGAAACATTTGTAAAAAGAAATATAACGGGTATGGGAATAGAACCTTAATAATAGACCCTTATGAGGTGTTCAAGTATGATTAGCAGTGGTACAAAAATGGGAGGTTTACAAAGACAAGCACAAGAGGTAGCAGAATTATTAACATGGTCACTATTAATTCAAGTGTATCAATTATCACTTCAAATATAAATGGGCTGATCATGGCTGAAAGAAACTTACAAATAAATTTGAAAAGAAAATCCCACTGCCCTGGCTATAAGAAACCCACTTCAAAAATAAAGGAACGGACAGCTGAAACAAATAGAGAAATGGAAAAAAAGAAAAAAAACTAAACTAAACTAACATTAAGCAAAGGGATGAAAATACATTATACTAAACACAGATGCAACAAAGCTGCAGTAATTAGCATCATTTCAGGGAAAGGAAAACTGTGAAAAAAATGCTGCACGATGGCAAAGGTGGGTATTCCAGAAAGGCATAAAAATCCTTAGTATGTATGCACTTGACAGGAGAGCATCAAAGCATTAAAGACACCCTAGTCAGAATGGTCATTATCAAGAAACAACAACAAAAGGAACCCCAATATATTGCTGGCAAGAATATAAAGTGCTACAGCCATTGTGGAAATAAATGGCAATTCCTTTAAAAAACAAAAAACTAAAACTAAAATTTCTATGATCCAGCTATACCGTACGTGGCAGTATAACCAAAGCCATCGCAGTCATTACCACGGCAGTATGGGCACACCTACATTTATTGCAACACTCTTCAACAACCAAGGTTTGGAATCAACTTCGATGCTATCAACACATAAAGGAGTAAAAAGAATGTAGTAGAAAAGCACAATGGAGTTTTATTTGGCCATAAGGAAAAACGGAATTACGCCACTTAAAAGAAAGTGGATAAAGCTATATGTGTATATATACATATATAGTTATATGTACGTATGTATGTATGTATGTAAGTATGTATGTACGTATGTATGTACGTATGTATGTATGTATGTATAATGTTATGCAAAATAACACAGATGGGAGGGGCAAGGGGATAGGACAATGAGGGGAAAACAGGTTCCCTGTGATGTGTAGAATCTAGTTTCATATATGTGAAAAGGGGAGACTGTCTGGGAGGCATAAGGGGACCAGCAGGAGGGAAAAGGAAGAACAAGAGACAACAGTGGAGGGGTGAATATGAGCAAAGTGCAATGATATACCTTTTTAGAATGTCAAAAAGAGTTCCATTACTTTGTATGCCACATACACACACACACACACACACACACACACACACACACGCACACACACACACACATGCACGAGGCAAAAAAAAAACCTGGTAGAACTGCAATGGGAAGTAAACAATGCACTGTTGCAGCTGGAGATGTCAATACTCCTCTATCAGTAATTAACGGACTCAGCAGGCAGAAAATCAATAAAGATGTAGTTAAACTGAGTACCTCATCGGTCAACAGGATCCAATTGACATCTATAGACTACTTTATCCAGCAGACTATATATTCTTTTCAGGTTCAGATGGGGCTTCCACCAAGACCTGCCA
Organism: Acomys russatus; assembly: GCF_903995435.1. Lineage (NCBI taxonomy): Eukaryota > Metazoa > Chordata > Mammalia > Rodentia > Muridae > Acomys > Acomys russatus. The sequence goes on along the minus strand of NC_067139.1, from coordinate 62,233,156 downwards.
TAATTGTGCACTATAAAATGCACTTCAACACATTTGCAGGTACAGAAATCATATAAATATGTTCACAGTGGAATTAAACTATAAATCAGTAACAGAGGAGCTGGAGAGATAGCTCAGCAGGTAAAGACACTTCCTAGACAAGAAGAAGGGCTGAAATTCAGATTCCCTTCACCATGTACATTGCATGACAGTCTGCCTGAAATCCCAGCCAGACTAGCCAAATCGGTGAGCTCTGGGTTTAACATGACAGTCTGCCTGTGTCCCAGCTAAACTAGCCAAATCGGTGAGCTCTGGGTTCAACATGACAGTCTGCCTGTAATCCCAGCTAGACCAGCCAAATCGGTGAGCTCTGGGTTCAACATGACAGTCTGCCTGAAATCCCAGCTAGACTAGCCAAATCGGTGAGCTCTGGGTTCAACATGACAGTCTGCCTGTAATCCCAGCTAGACCAGTCAAATCGGTGAGCTCTGGGTTCAAGTGAGAGACCCTGGCTTTATATATAAGGTAAAGAGTGACTGAGAAAGATGTTCAAAGTCAACCTCTATTCTCCACAGGCACACAAATGTGCCCCAATACATGCAGCAGACATTCATAGACACAAACATGCATGCACATGCACACACACACACACCTGCTGTAATAACAGAAAATGTATTTAAAATCCCCAGATGTTTGAGTATTAAACCTCTCATGAGCAAGAAAGAAATCCCCAGATAATTTTTCATATATCTTAACATATGTGTGGGTGTTTTGCTGTGTGTATTTTCATATACTATGTGTGCTTTTTGTGCCTACAGACACCAGAAAAGGGAATCAGATGGTTGTGAGCTGCCATGTGGGTGCTGGGAATCTAACCTTGGTCCTCTGGAAGAGCTGCCAGTCCTGAGCCATATCTCCTAATATATATAGATAAACATATTGGTTTTTTTCAAGACAGGGTTTCTCTGTGTAGCCTTGGCTGTCCTGGACTAACTTTGTAGACCAGGATGGCCTCAAACTCACAGTGATCTGCCTGCCTCTGCTTCCCAACTGCTGAGATTAAAGGCATGCACCACCACCGCCCAGCTAAAATATATTTTAGTTAAAAATGTGCGAGATGCAATAAAAGGCAGTGCTCATGCAGAATGGTATAACATTGAATATACAACCTGGGAATGAATAAATATCTGAAACTGTATTGTAGCTTTCATGTAGCACACAACAGAAAGAGAACTTAAAGAAAAGAGAACAAGTAATAAAATACGTAAAAGTCATTATAATCAAAACAGGAAAACAATAGAGAAACCAAAAGCTTATATCTTCTAGCAAAAATAAAATTGACAAACATAGAGACAAAAGAAGCCAAGAAGAAAAGAGAAGATGTAACCAAATCATAAAATGAAAGAGAAGCCATCACTTCTCATCCCATGATAAAGGAATAATATGAACAACTCTGCCATCATAATTTAGTAACTCAGATAAAATTGACTGGCCCCTTAATAGACATACTCTATGAAAACTCACACATAGAAGGCCCAGGACACAGCACAAGCAGGAAAGTATTTGACGAAGGAGCATGAATCCCATTTCAATCCCAGAACCCACATTAAAAGATAACTGAGCCATGAATCCAGTCACGGTGATGCTCACTTGATGGCCCAGGGCTGGAAGGCTGAGACAGGGAGGCCCCTGGAGTCACCGGCAGGCCAGCCTCGCCAGCCCATTCGATTAGTTCCAGGCCAATGAGAGACTCTGTCTCAAAAAACAAGGTGCATATCTCTGAAAAGTGACACCTGAGCTTGGACCTCTGGCCTCTATGTGCACATGTACCCCACCCCACATAATACTCATGTACATATGAAGAAATGATAGTCCATGTAGGCATATATCTCTTAAATAAGTGACACTGTAAGTAATAGCCTTCTGCTTGTAAAACACAGAAGAGTAGACAGACCCAGTCAGTTGCTGTCATGGAGCTTATCAAACACTGACAGAAGAAATGATATATGTTCCCCTTACTCAGGAAATGAAAACAAAGTTAACTTCTTCTAACCCATTCTCTGAGGCTAGGATTACCCTAAAACGGAAACCAGAAAACAACGTGACAAGGGAAAACCACAAACCACTATCTTTCAGGAGCAAAGATGAAAAATCTTCAGAAAATATTAGCAGATTGAATCCAGCCATGTATAAGCACAACCATACACCATGAACAAGTGGAATTTAACCCAGGTATGCAACTCTCAAAATCATCTACTAATATGATTCATATCTTCGGCAGGCTAAAGAAAAATTGTCTGATTATACCCAATGATGCAGAAAAGGCATTTGTAAACTCCAAGCCCCACGCATGATTTCTCAGATAATCAGAAGTTAAAAAATAATTTTCTCAGCATGAGAACATACAAGGAAGACAGAAAAAGAAGGAAGGAAGGAAGGAAGGAAGGAAGGAGGGAAGGCAACAACTCATAGGTTTATCAGCCAATGACTAGCACACAAGGTTCATACAATGAAATATCATTCAGCCATCAAAAGGAATAAAGTAGTGATATATGCTACAGCCTGTCTGAAATTTGAAAACCCATATATGATTGCTTGTCTTATTCGTAACAGAAATTTTATTTATAACAGAAAAACTGTTAAAAACTAAAATACCCTTTGTATGGTGAATGAATACACATATTGTGCTATAGTCAAACCATGAAATACTACTAGGAAATAAAAATCAATGAGTGATATGTATAGCAATGTGCATGGATCACAGGCGCATTGAGCCAAATAAAAACTGACAGCTTTAACTTATTGTATAATAAGTTATAGAACATGTTAGCAAGATGTGGTGGGGGGGTCTGTTGGCAGACTGGGCCCTCTCACAACCTGCATTTAATCTGGGAATTAAACTTATTTGGATTTTTTATAGTGTCCTATTGAAACTGAAAATATAATCCTTCAAATCCATCACCAATTTAGCATCACCAACAGAAGAATGTTTCTAAACGCCACACAGGGCAACACCAACAGGAGATGTGTCACTGACAGGTGAAGCAAATGCGCCTGGAGCGAACGTTCCCAGCAGCAAGATAAGCATATACAGAAGGGCAGAGTCCCACAGGACCAGGCACCTCCAACAAGAAGACCATGCCCCTCCCCCACTGCAGCAGCAGCTGAGGGATAAATCTTTGGTTGAGGGGACACAGACAGGGCAGAGGTTCAAGGGGGTTCTCTCCTCATCCTAAACCCCACAGAATCAAACCTCGTTTTAAGGTTTTCTTCCAGAATTAAAGGTATCCCACTCAGCCAAATGTACCAGCCCAGAGTAGGTAAGTAAAGAGTAAAGAGAAGCAATGCTTAATTAACTATGTGTGTCCCACTTAAGGGATCCAAGAGATCTCACCTCCACCCAGACAGGCAATGTGAGAGCCCAGAGTAGGAGCCACAGAGAATTTCCCAGCATTCTATGAAAAGGTGCTAAGCTATCTCCTGGGCTTCATCACCCCCCAGCCCCCAACCCAGACACCCAATTCACTCCTGGAATTAAGAAGCTGTTTCCCCTGTGGCGTCTACAAACTGCAGTACAGCAGACACAGCCATATGAGGTAAATGCCAGGCTGAAAGTGACTTCTGCCTGAGCAGCTAAAGATGCAAGAGCCACGGGGGTCCCCATATGAGTATATAACCAAAAATATGAGATTAAAGAAAAGGCATCCTGGGGCTAAAGAGATGGCTCAGCAGTCAAGAGCTCAGGGCTCATACTGTCCTTGCAATTTAGATTCCCAACACCCACATGGGGCACTAACAATTGCCTCTACCTCCAGCTTCAGGTGATCTGACACCTACACACACAGACACACACACACAGACACACACACTTTTTTAAGAGAAAAGGCATAAAGAGAGTATAATGCATTATTTTAAAAATATTGTCTATTTATGAAGTGAGCATAATTGATGGTCAGGTGTCCAATGCTCTGAAGTCTCCAGAGGCTGCTGTCCTCCCTCCGACATGTGAGATGCTGGCTTATTTGGGTCTATAGAGCAATTTGGTTCTGTGCACCATGAGCCAAGGAAGGCTCACACCTGCCACCACTGTCTTCCTTTTTGGGAGTTTATGCTAAGGATGTAATTGACAAGCAAGTGTGTGGAAAGATATTTCCCATGGCACTTACTCAAGGACAAATAGCTAAATGTTGGTGATCCTCAGGATGCTTTTTTCCCTGGCAACTCTTTCTGAATCACTCATGTGCTCTGAAGTTAACAGCTCTCAACCCATCAACTCCACAGCCGTGTCTCAGGCTCAGCCTTCCCCATGCCTGCAGCTGCTGCTTAATCGTGTTTGGCTATCTATTCAAGAGTGAACTATTTCTCTCCTGCCCCTCCTCATCATCATCATCATCACCATTATCACCACCACCACCACAATCATCATCATCCCCTGTCCTTCCTTATCCAAATACATGGCATACACACTGCTGCAGTTTGAGTATTGTCCCATCCATCACTCATGGGGAACTGGATCCCCAGAGAGGCTGTACTTGGAGGTATGACCTTGAGGATTTTGCCCTTGTGGTGGGATTAGGTGCCTTTTGAACTTGATGCCCTTCTATCTTCTGCCACTGCATTCAAGGTGCCATCCTGGGAGCAGAGACTGGACTGCCACAAGATAGCCAGCTCAATGGCGTCTTGAGCTTGGACTTCATCTTAGACAGTGGAGCTGTAAAAACCACAGTTCTGCTCTGTAGAAACTACCCAGTCTCCAGCTTTCTTCTGTAGCATTACAAAGACAACAAGACAACTGCCTCTCTGGGTACTCAAGTCAAACCTCCAGGCACCACTGCTGTTTCCTTTTCATCCCTCAACTCCCCATCCACCTCCAAACCTGTTTCTCTCCAGGGCCAGCAAACCTGTCTCCTCTGTAGTCTGTGGCATCAGTACCACTCCCTGAATGCTCACTGTAATCCTCCCAGATGGCTTCTTTCAACGTAGTCTTGCTGATGTTCCAATCTTTTCTCTATCCTGCAGAGTCCTTGATTCCCAAAACACAAAGCCAATCTTATTACTCCCCCATGTTCTGGTCTTTAGCAGCTTTCTGATCGCTGCAGCAGCTGCCCAGATTGATGCAACTGAAAAAGGCTTAGAAACCTCCAGCCAGGCCTTCTAGAAGCCCCGTCCCACCCCTCCTCCCCCCCATCACCTTTACTGTCTTCAGATGTGCCACCCAGTTCTTTCCTGTCCTTGCTACACCGGCTTGAACACTGGGGAAATTGCTGAGAAATGTTGAGAGCTGCTTCTACCTTGTGTATATTTCACCAGAAATGAAGAAGTAAACAAAGCCTGGCATGTGGTTCATGGGCTTGACAGGAGGCTGAGGTAGGAGAATCTCCAGCTCCTGGCAAACTTAGGCTACATAACAAGGCTTCATCAAAACACCAGAGGAAGAGGAGGAACAGGAACGGGAAGTGAGGAGTGAGAGAAGGAAGGAGAGAGGGAGGACTGGTGGAAGGGAGGAAGGAAGGAAGGGAGGACGGGAGGGAGGGAGGAAGGGAGGGAGGGAGGGAGGGAGGGAGGGAGGGAGGAGTGCTTAGACAGACTGCACTTTCTGAAATGGCCAGACACAATTTTCACACTATATTATCTGTGCAAAAGTAAGTTCTGACAGCTGAATCTTGAAATCTTGCCATTCGGTTGGTGCCAGTCTCCTAGGACTTGTCCTTTGCACCGCCCCCAAGCACTTCCTCTCTTCTTCCACCACCTCCTACTCTCTTTCCATCACCACCTGCACTATTTCCAAGAACCCTGGGTAAACACAGCTTCTTTACCTCCTGAAGATACAAGAATAAAGAGATCTATGGCCAAGGCAAGAAAAGCTGGGCAGACAATTCATAACAGAGCTGGAAACCATCTGGAGAAAAATGAAGTCCAAGTCTCCAGACAGTCCCCAGGGAAGGCATCTGCAGAGAAAAGCGATTTAATACCCATGGAGCAACCATGAGGCCACACACACTCATGAGGATCTGGGAATCCCTAAGTAGAGTAGATAGAAAAGCCCTGAGGTAGGCACACAACCAGACCCCCGCTCCACTTTGGAAGAGCTATATACTCTCTTTGCGCAATAAGTCATTTTGGCGGACAATGCTAATTTCTCAACCAATGCCATCTACTCGTGTTATTAACACTGGGCATGGGTGAGCACAGAAGGCAGCACACCTGTAAACCTGCAAGCCCATGGCTTGAGAACAAAAGAGGCTTCACAAAAGGTGGCTGCAGGTGGCCTTGGGACCTACACGGCTTCATGTCTTTATCCCTTCAACTCAGAGCATCCACAGTAGTCTGATGTTCACTACAAATGTGGACTATGAGTGTCCCAGACCTCCTGGTCAGAACCTGCACTATCATCACCTGGAGATTCATTGGCATAGCAAAGGTTCCGAGTGTCACTTCTCTTGAGTCCCTGGTGTACCTGGAAGAACGAGTTACAACCAGCTGCAACCAGTTGGAATTTGGCAGTAGGATTGCTGTGCTGTAATCAAGGAGACCCACAAGTCAGTGGTCTGCAGAACCTGGGTAACTGCTTTCTCAGGTCAGATGGGGGTTGTTTACAGGAATCCTCAGACAAAGAACTTAGAACAGAAGCCAAGCCAAACTCTCTCCATCAAGTGGGCTTGTATGACAATAAACATCAAAGTTTAGGATGGACATGCGAAAAAGGAGAACATGTGGTGAGAGTGGTCAGAAGGCTCAGAGACCAGAGACACCCGTGAGAGGAGGAAGAGTCTCCAGGGCTGTTTAACTGCTCCATGCAGACTCTGAGCCTGTCCATACTCCATTAGCCTACCAAACCACTCTGTCGCTTCTGCAGCCATAAGTAAAGAGGTACAGCTGATGGACAGGCAGACAGGGCACGGGAATGCCCTAGACTCCCCCAGGAAGGTCTGCATCGCTTTGCACATACACCACTGGGCATGTAATGCATCTTTTAGGAAAGTTCATTATCTTCATTTTTATAGAAGAACAAAGCCAGTAGTAAACATGAAAGAAAACAGAATAATTATCCAAGAGACATCCCGTGAGACTTAGTATTCCAGTTAATGAAAGTAGTGTGTACTAAGCATGGTATCGCAGGCACAGAGGTTTAGATGAGGGCATTCAGAGAGAGGCTCTCAGCTCTCCTCTCCCCACCCCCACCAGGGATTTGCTGGTGGGAGAAAGGCCTGTCAGTTCTCTCAAGCCTGTGAATATCCTCCAATGTCCTCTACTGTTTAAATTTTTTATTTTCAGTTTTGTTCACACAGGTCCTCAACTCTGCTGTTCAGCCTGTCATGAAGTTCACTGTCCTCCTGCATAGGACTCCTAATTAGAGGATTTCAGGCCACAGTACCTGGGTCACATTTAATCTCAGAATCATCTTTTTATCATGTGCTTTTCAAAGATTCCAGCTGTTCAATGAGGTACATCTTTGAACCAAAAGAGAGCAATAGGCTATTCTGAATCTCTCCTTGCATGTCCCCTCCCTGTCCCAATTCATCACTTTCCCATCACTGTGTTCTACTTTTAGAAAATTTCCCTGCATCCTGAAGGAGGCTCTAACTAGCTGGTAGACGCCAATCACAATATCCCCAAGACAGATGTGTGTGTGTGTGTGTGTGTGTGTGTGTGTGTGTGTGTGTGTGTGTGTGCTTGTGCATGTGTCTGTATACACATATAGAGGTTAGAAGCCAGTGTCAGATGTCTATTACTTTCCATCTTTTTGTCTTACAGAGAGTCTCTCACTGAACCTGAAAAACTGGCTGGCCAGCAAGCTTTAGGGGTCCAACTATTCATGTCTACCTGTAGCTGGGAATACAGGTACAAGCTGCCATACTTGGCTTTGTACGTGGGTGGAGGGAATCCAACTTCAGGACTCAGGTTTGCTTGACAAGCACCAAGCCAGCTGAGCCAGAGCTGATTGTTTCAGAAACCTCTGATTAAGTTATACTAGCACTGCGTGTTGTCTTTCAGGTCTATTGTTCTGGCTCCTGTCAACCCAAATTCACATCAGTGACCATGAAGTTGAAAGAGATAGGTTTTTAAGCAATAATCAAAGCACTCATTTCAGGGAACAAAGCTGTCATTGCTTACTAGGAAAGCACACACTAAATGCTATAATGTGGCTGCTGTTGTTCCCACTTTACAGATATGGAAACTGAGTCTTGGGAAATTTAAAACATTGTTTGAATTTGCACAGAAGCCGAGCAACAGAGCAGCGATTTAAACAAGGAAGAGTCTGACTCCAGTTACTATCTTCTCTTTTGAGTCCTTCCTTTCGGCTCAGAAAACAAACGCCATGTTATCCGGTCCTGGCAGAGGCCTGGAGCAAATACTGCCCCCAGAGTCACTAATGCAGGGCTGGGCCTAGGTACATTACCCTAATTTCCCCCTCCCCATAGATTCACTCTTTCCCTGACCAAGATTTACAGGAGAAAAGAGAGCCACACCCAGCAGTACCTGTGTCCTTTGTCAGCGACTGCATCCGGAGGTCTAGGCCTTCCCTTTAGAAGATTTTCTCAGCAGTATGCAGGGACCAATAGCCTGCAAATCTCTCTCCTGAAGGAGCAGTTCCAGGCCTGCTGGGCCTGCCTTTGTTTACTGTTTGTCACTAAGCACTCCGGTGACAGTCACTAAGCCCAGTGAGTGTGTCAACAAGGCCCCTCCACTTTCCGGCCTTGGGCCCTGCTGTCTCCTGTTAACCGGTAGAGCCACCCTGCAATCTTCTTAAGGCCAGTGAGCTCATACAGCTCAACCGGATTAGGCGCCACCGAAGGACTGAAGACCAAGGGAGCCGGCTCAGGAAGGCTTTTATGGTGATGTCACTTTATCTCCAATAAAAGGAAGATCTCTGCAAGGAGAGGGTATCAGGGACCAATGTCAAGAGCCACAGCTTGGTTTCATCAACTCCCCAGTCCTCCCTGACAATGAACAGTAACCCAGGAGCATAGACGATCCCACCCAGGCCCCAAGGACTTGGAGCTGCTCATGAAACCGCAAGAGGAACCCCTCCTGCGCCCCCTGCCCCTCCAGCCAGCCTCTGGTACCTGAATTACGGAAGGACTGGACTGGGACAAGAGGAGCAAGAGACAGAGCATAGTTCTCTAGTGGTGGCTGTGAAAGAACAGATCTTTTAAGCCCTTTTGGAAATAACAGTGTCAAACTGAGAAATATTTTTTGAAAGCAAAAATACAAGGTTTTTCTTGAGCAAAAGAATTTAATATATTTTGATACAGTTGATGGGCCCAGTGAATGAATGTATTCTCATCTACAGTAGTAAAAAGATAGATCCTTAAGGAATGCCAAGTGCACACCTCATTTGCAAACCCAACTACTCTGAAGTAACTTCATAGGTACACTTGCAAAAGCCCATCCACGCAAGCATCTGAAAAAGGATGCGCTATAGTCTAGCTGTTTTATTTAGTTTTTAATAACATGTAAACTTATTGAAGTCTATTTTTGTAATACTAAAACCCTAAAAGCCATCAAGTACCTGTCAGTAGTGGGTCTGCAAACAGTGTGTGGTTTACACACTCAAGAAAACTAAATGCACGGCTGTACAGAGAAGAGAGCCAGGTCTGGGTGTCCTGGAATTCAGCAGCTGCCAAGAAAATATATTTTTTAAGCAAAAGGTACGATTCATTTTATTGCAGATCGATAAACATAAAAAACAAGTATATGGAGCTGGAGATGGCTTCCAGTCTAAGTTCAAAGCCCGAGACCCAGGAAAGCCAGTGGGTTAAGCCCTAGCCCAGGGGAAAAAGACTAACAGCTGGCCTGAGAAAAAAGGGAATTCTCATTTTTCTAAAAGGTCTGGGCCACTATCAATCTTTCCTGAAGGAGGTTGTTATAGTATTTCTCAGACCCTAACCACAAGACATGAGAAAGGATTTAAAGTGTATGAAGGGCGTGTGCAAGCTAGACACACATGCCACACTGGCACACAGCTCACAGATTTAATCCAAGTCCAAGAGAAACTGGCCTTTTGTCAGACTGTCTTCTTCAGTCATACTGTCAGGATCCAAGGGCACATTATATCTAACTCCATCATGACTGAGATACCCAGCTTTGGTACAACCATCCATAGTTTACAAGCAAAATCCTTACTCCTTGTGTGCTGACAGTGTACACTGCTATAGGTCTGCAGGTTTGATTCTAAGTTCTTTTTCTGGTCTGTACTTTCAGGGTCTTGACTACCCCAGCCAGGATGACTGGAAAGCTGCATGGGTATGGAAGAGTTGACTGTTTAACTGTTCGAGACTATCTCAGCCCATCAGAAAGACACTGGAAGTCACTGTTGTGCCACTCAACAGTGTCTGATGACTCTTTGTTGGGATGCCTTTTCTCACCCTCTGTCTCTGTCAACTCAGTAAGAAATCAGAAACAGGAGCTGGAGAGATGGCTCAGAGGTTAAGAACATTGGCTGCTCTTCTAAAGGTCCTGAGTTCAATTTCCAGCAACCACATAATGGCTCACAACCATCTGTAATGAGATCTGGTGACCTCTTCTGGCATGCAGGCATAATACTGAATAATAAATAAATTTTTTTTTTTTTCGAGACAGGGTTTCTCTGTGTAGCCTTAGCCATCCTGGACTCACTTTGTAGACCAGGCTGGCCTCGAACTCACAGCGATCCGCCTGCCTCTGCCTCCCGAGTGCTGGGATTAAAGGCGTGCGCCACCACGCCCGGCTAAATATTTTTTTTTTTTTAAAGAAAGAAATCAGGAGCAAACAAGACCCCCTGCTCCAGAGGCTGAGTACTTAGCATGTGTACTGGTTGTTTTGCTCGATGTTGTGGCAAACTAGATGACAGCAGCACTTTTCAGGGACTTTCCCCCCCCTTTTTGATTCATAGTTTAAGAAGCATTTCAGAGTGATTCTGGGGTGGCCTGACCTTGTGGTGAAGCTGCTCATGTGGCAACCAGATGAAGAGGTAAACAATGGCAAAGGAAGCAGGGCCAGGCTTAAAGGCTTGTCCCCAGTGATCCACTTCCACCAGTCAGGCACCACCTCCCAAATGTTCCATAACAGCATCCCAAAATAGTGCCACCAGCTGGTCACCAGATGTTCAAACGCAGCCTGTTGGGAGCATTTCACATTCAAGCTGTAACAACATGAACATCCGCTACCTGGGGTCAGTAAAAGCATTTGGGGGGACTCCGGAGTTGTTCTAGGATAGGAAAAAAGGAGAAAAGGAAAACAAGCAGTCTGCCGAAGACCTCAGGAAACATGTAGATTACAGAGTATCATTCACACAGACGTCATTTCGAAGTTCAACATCTGGATTATGGAGATTGCTCAGTCACTAAACTTCTTGCCATGCAAGCTCAAGGACAGGGATTTGGAATCTCAGTATTGTAGTTAATTTACCAGTATTATTAGGTCTACAACTTACCGCTATTGCCTAATAATTGTCACATGTAGAGCACCCCTGGTTGTGGTTAATTTATAAGTATTGGCCTAGTAATGTTTATTATCAGGCCTATAATTTACTATTATGGCAGTATTTTCTAACCCGCTAGCAATCAATCAAGACACAGACACCTGTTATATTTCAAAATAGCTTTAGTTAACCTGGGGCAGGGCAGATATTAATCCCCTAAACTACTTCATATAGTGGGGTAGGTATGGGATAACTGCCTCAATCTCATGCCATCTGGCTCTAATTATTTCTATCAAGCTACCACCCATCCATAATCCCATATGGATGGGAATTTGCTCAGTTCTTTATCTGGGCCAAATCCTCCATCCACACCAGCCATGTGCTTCTTTCCCATCTAGCCCATGGCAGCCTTCTTCTCTTCTCTCCTCTTGTCTCTCTGTCTCTCCAAGCCCAGGAACCTTAGCCACGCCCTGTCCCATTGGCCCTGCCCAGGAACCTTAGCCACGCCCTGTCCCATTGACCCTGCCAGGAACCTTAGCCACGCCTGTCCCATTGGCCCTTCCCAGGAACCTTAGCCACGCCCTGTCCCATTTGCCCTGCCCAGCCGTGATGGCTTTTTATTAACTAGCATCAAAATACATCAGACCAACAATTTCCCTTTTTTGTCTAAATAAAAGGTCATTTTTTATACAGTAAGAACAATTATGAAAAATTATAAAAACCAATAGGTAAGACTTACATACATAACGCCTAATCAAAAGGTTTTTGGCAACCTTGAAGAAAATATCTGTTTTATCTTGGTGAGTCTAAAGTTTTGAACTAAATGAATATCCATCAAAGCTCAAATCTATCAATCTAAAATACATATCTAGACCTAAAAGTATCTTAACTCCTAAACAACTAAGTTTAATTTTAAAATTAACTATCTGGTCTTTAACCCCATCAGAGACTTGAGAAGGAATGAATTTAATTACCTGAGTAAACAGGAAGTATAGGTTAGCAGCTTCCAAAACGAAAAAAATGAAAGATAGTTTGCTGCCTGAACAATCACCCAAAACCCTTTCTAATGTTGGAGCATCATCTTTATCCTTCTGGCCCAGTATATCCGACAGACATAATTGTGCAGCTTGCCAAATTTAGGCAGAATTTTGTCTGCGGGGAATAAAAGGACATTTTTGTCCAGTGCCTTGTTTTGCCACACTCGAAGCCATCTCCCTAAGGAGGTTTTTTGATGTTCATCATCTTTTTTGACATAGGCTGGGTGTTGTCAGGAGTTAACCTGTCTTATTGTCAAAGAATCCTTAAAATAATAAAAAACATTTTTAAATTCTATATTCTGTAGGTCTCTGAGGATTTTGAAGACCATATCTAACTAGTTTACCTTATCTGCTTATAGAATTATATCTATCTGTTAAACTGAGGATGTATATTCCTGTACTTGATATGCCCATGACTTGATCAACTAACAATTGAATTGTATTACTTAATTATCCTAAACAGCCTGTAATAGCAGTGTCAGAGTATTGGAAGTAAACCATGTATTAATTGAGCTGTATGTGTACAATACCTCATATTAGAGTAGAAATATAATGTGTGAAGAATAATACTAAATTTGAATTCTATTTGAATGTATTAAAATTAAACTTATTTTGCATCAATATAGAAAATTCTATATCAATGAATTAAAATTAACCTTATTTGTGAGCAACAATTGAGGCCTTAAGTTGAGGAGTAGATTCAATAATTTACTTTTTGTCCTATTGTCCCTATATATTTCTATATCTCAGTACCTATGTAGGGGGGAAGTCTGGACATGTCATCACACACCTCAAATCTCAGCCTGAGGGAGGTAGAGATGGAAGACCCCTGTTCGGCCAGCCTAGCTGAATCTGTGAGCTTCAGATTCATTGAAAGACTCTGTCTCAAAAAACAAGGTGGAGATTAATTAAAGAAAACATCCAACACTGTCCTCTGATCTCCAAACACAGGTGCATACAACATACCTGCATGCAAACACATGCACACAAAATCACATATACATACATATGCACCCTGTTAATGGTCTTTAGGGTTTTTGGTTTGGTTTTGTATTTTGTTTTTTGTTTTGTTTTTGTTTTGGTGCTTTATTTGTTTGGTTGGTTTTGGGTTTTTTTTTTTGAGACAGGGTTTCTCTGTGTAGCCCTTGCTGTCCTGGAACTCTCTCTGTAGACCAGGCTTGGAGGCACAATTTTCTTAAACAATATATTTTATTACAACTTATTAACTGAGCATATGTCACTTATAACCCGACTAACCAAAACCATAGGAAATGAGGATTAAAGAACACAACAACAATACCGTAAGGATATCAGTTCTGAGGAGCGATTATCCTGGTGTAATCAGCAGGATTTCTTCTACTGGAACCTGGAGTAACCAGAACCTGGAACCTCAGCAGGAGCCAGAGCCCCGAAGCCTTTCCTCCAGTGGTTCTTTCTAGGAGCATCTCAAAGTGCAGCCAAAACTATCCCAAATCTCCAAAAGCCCCGCCTCCAGTTCTGGGCTCATTTATACATCGCCTCCCAGAGTCTGGTCACAGGATCTTTTCAGCTGGCAACAATCAAGCTCCCGCACGAGGTGGTTGGTCTTCTAGTGGATTAACCTCACCTGTTCTCACAAGACCATTCTTATTCCACACTTGGGATCATAACAAAAACAGGTTTATTTCTCCTTCACAGGCTGGCCTCTAACTCAAAGATCTACCTGTTTCTGCCTCCCAAGTGCTGGGATTAAAGGATGCACCTCCACCACCTGTTAAAAGTCTTAATGAAGTCAAGCAGCCTGACGGGTTGCCTCTGCTCTCCAGTGCCTGAAGTAACCCCTTTTCCAATGCCAAGCACATACGAGCACTCACATTATGGGGGGTCTTTCCTTGATCCTGGCTGAGGAAAAGCCAACCAGTAGACAACAATAACTTCCTCCCCCATCCCCCAAGAGACACTTGTCTACACGCTCTCATTTTAATTTCAGGTCTCCCAGGAGATACCTGGAGATGCAGCTGCCCTCTCCTGTCCCCTAGGTTAAAAAAAAAAAAAAAAAGCCTCTCATTCCTCAGGCCTTGAGCCCTCCTGTTGTGAAGAGCCCACAGTCCCTAGACCTGGCAACTCCTTTGTGTTTCCATAGTGACTGACACCCATAAAGTATCTAGGCACATTTTTCTACCAAGTACTGCACACTGCTCTTGCATGACTTCAGTATCTATGATAGAGAAGGCTAGAGGAACTGTGGGTGGGATCCAGTGAAAATTAAAATGTTCAAAAAGCAAGGAAAAAGTTACATTAAAGAAGGGAATGCTTTCTCCTTTGCAATATCATATTAGTTACCAAATATAGCAAAAGTAATGATTCATCAGTAAGTAACAGCAAAACCTACACATCATGAAAATATGATCTTGGGGACTGGAATGATCTCTCGGTGGTTATAACCATTTGCTACTCTTATAGAGGGTCAGAGTTCAGTTCCCAGCCCCCACATGAGGCAGCTCACAAACACATATAACTAGCTCCAGGGATCCGACACCTTCTTCTGGCCTCTGACAAGGGCTATGCATGTGTATACATAAATAAAAATAAAGTAAATCTTTTTTAAAAAAAAGATGGAGTAAGCCATCTAATCCCAGCACTCAGGGAGGTAGAAGCAGGCTGATCTCTGTGAGTTCGAGGCCAGCCTTGAACTACAATAAATAGAAGTGCTTAATTAATGTGCATCTTGATTGGTCATGATGCTTTCTCGGCTCTTCTTCATGTGTCAGGTCATCAAAATGTATATACTTAGTAATTTCTCTAAGAATCAGCTTTCAGGTGTGTCGTAGTTAGATTTTTTTTTATTTTTGTGACTTACAAGAAAGAACTTGCTTGGGGCTTACAGCTTCAAAGGGTGAGTCCATGACCGTCTGATGGGGAGCGTGGCAGTGGGCAGTGGGCAGTGGGCAGGCAGGCACGATTGTTGGAGCAGTAGCCCAGAACTCATCTCTTGAGACACAACCTTGAGCAAAGAGAGAGCCAGCTGATAATGGCAAGGGCTTTTGGTACCTCAAAACCTGTCTATTGTGACCTGCCTCCTCCAACAAGGCTGCACCTCTCCATGCTTCTCAAACAGTTCCACAAACTGGGGAGTAAATATTCAGACATATGAGCTTATAAGGACCATTCTTATTCAAATTAACTCAAAGTGATGGGACTGACAGATAACATTGGCTGCTCTTGACCAAGTGTAAGTTAGCAAATAACTGAAAATTTTGAGAAAGTTTTCTGCTAATATTAACTAATTTTAGATCTGTTAAGCATATTTTGTAAGCTGTGACATGTTTTCTGATAAAGTATTCAAACTATCACTTTATCATATCTTGTATTGAAAATATATTTAAATTTTTATATTTGTTTATTTTTGTTCTTGTGTATGAGTGCTTTTTCCTGCATATGTCTCTACATCATGTATGTTCAGTGTCTGAAGAGGCAAGAGAAGTCATTGGATTTTCTGGAACTGGAGTTCCAGACAGTAGCGAGCTGCCATATAGGTGCTGGGAATTAAACCCTGGACCTCTGAAAAAGTAGCCAGTGCTCTTAACTGCTGAGTCATCTCTCTAGCTCCCAGACCAATCAGCTATAAGGAACAATTTTGCTTAAAAACTATTTCTGCAGCATGGTTTTATGTACATTGCATGATTTGAAATGCAAACTAATATAACAACATCTTAATGTTTCCTCCAGAATTTCCTATGACTTGAAGATGCACAAGAAACAAAGTGGCTGCATGAGTTGCACATAATTTGAAACACTTATTTATGCATTATTGCTGTATCAATGAATTAACAATTAGCTTCTCTGAAGCTTCGTGTGCAGGTGATGTCCTTTTTCATTGATTGTGACAACAGTTTCTTTTTCATTTCTGTTTTCAAGCCTGCAGATGTGTACATTGTGACATGGCTTTGAGGCTAGACATTCTATTCTCTTTGAAGAACTCTGAGGACACCCTGGCATGCTTTCCCTAAGTGTCTAAACTGCTTCTTGATTCCATAGTGAGAATACAATTTTGAACCTAACAAAGACTTCTTTCCTCCAAATAGATTGAATGTTGAATGTTCTCCCAATGGTCCATATGTTAAAGGCTTAGTTCCCAGGGTACCAATTTGGGAATTTGTTGTAACCTTTAGGAAGCAGAGCTTAATAGGAGCTCTTTAGGTCAGTGAGATGTGCCCTGGAACAGAATCCTGAGCCCACACCTTTGCCCTCTTTTGTTTCCTGTCCATGAGATGAGTGGATTTGCTATACCATGCACTCCTGCCATTGTTGTCTCCTACTGGCTGAAGGGAAATGAACCATCAGCAAGGTCTGACTTGGACTAGGACTTCCAAAACTACATTTTTTTCCCTTATAAGTTAATTGCCATGGGTATAGACATTGTTCCTTCTGGATTTCAGACCAAGGAGTTTCTCCTTTGTCCACTGGAATGGATTCTGGAGATCCATTAGAAGATACCTTCCATCAGGTCCTCCCACACCTTTTTTCTAGACCTAAGCCAGTGTCTCAATCACTGCTCCATCACCACAGCTGCCACAGCCAACATCAACATAGGCTCACACTCTGGATGTGATTGCCTTTTCAATGTCTGTGCCCCAGATTTCACAGGCAAATAATGTATCCCCAGGCAGCCAGCGGCTGGGGGGTGGGGGGTTGCTTGTAGGTGTAACTCTGGAGTATACACACTGCTGCCTGACTTGTCTACTTCATTGACAAAGCTCTAATCCAAAGACAGATCTTTACGAATTTTAAGCTAATAACATCAGAGCACTAAGTAAGCAAGTATCATTTGTTAAGTACTTTCCAATAGTGTCCTAGATGAAGAGGACTTATTTGATTGAGAGACTTTTGTCTCTAATCTGTGACTCTATTATTATGGATTCTGAGTCGATGATGAGGCAGAATATTATGACAACAGGAGTATGCAGCCGTGGCTACTCACTTCCAGGTGAACAGGAAACTACCAGGCAGGAGCAAGTAGCCACAGTCAAGATGCCCACAAGGACCCATTCCCAGAGACCTATTTGCTCCAGCCAGAGCCCACTTCCTAATGTCTCCAAAGCCTTCCAAAACAGCACTGCCAACTGGGACTAAACGTTCTACACATGAACCTACAGGACGTGTAGGCCCTTCATCAGAGGCCAGTGCTGTGCTGATGCACAAGTCAAATGTCTGTGAAACCAGGCCTGGTCTGAGGGGACACCTCATGAGAAAAATGGCCATGAGCTTAGTCATTCAAGCATGGACAGTTTTGAAAGCGTGGGTCTAATAATCACAATGGAGTAACATGGGACACCTGGCCCCAGCTGGCTGCTCTTACACAAAGGCATGTGCAATTCTTTTTCTCCCAGTGTGAGTCTTTACTTCTGCTATCCACAAGCCACAGGACATTCCAGAAAACACCTCAGGCTGCTCCACATCAGAAACGTAGACTATGCTTGCTCATGCCATTCTTCTCTGTCCCTTTCCCTCTCGCATTCTCTTCCTGCATTTGCAGCCATTCACAGTCTCTTAAAAAGGGATTCATTTGTCTTATATGTAGTAGTGTTTTGCCTACATGCATGTGTGCCCTATACATAACTGCTGCCCTGGAAGAGGACACAAGACTTGCTAGCATCGGCAATATGGATTGCTGTGAGCTAGCATGTGAGTGCTAGGAATCAAGTTTGGGTCCTTTGCAAGAACCATAATGAGCTGAGCCATCCCTCCAGCTCCAATCCTCAGTCTTACTTTCTATTTTTTATTTCCAAAAATTACATCCTGGTTGTACTTCCTTCTTAGGTCCATTTGTTTAAAATATCTTTTTCCAACCCTTTACCCTGAGTCAATGTTTATCGAAATGTGTTTCTAGGATGCAGTAGAAGGATGGATCCTATTTTCACATCCATTCTGTTAGTCTCTGTCTTTTTATTGGGAGAGTTGAGACCATTCTAATAGATCTGCCTTTATATGTTATTTGGTCTTTTCCCTTGCAGATTTTAATATGCTTTATTTGTTCTGTATGTTTAGTGATTTGATTACTACGTGATGAGGGGTTTTCTTTTCTGGTCCAGTTTGTTTGGTGTTCTGTATGCTTCTTGTATCTTTATAGGCATCTCCTTCTTTAGCTCTGGGAAATTTTCTTCTATGATTTTGTTGAAAACATTTTCTGGGCCTTTGAGCTGTGTTTTGTCTCCTTCCTCTATTCCTATTATCCTTAAGTTTGGTCTCTTCATAGTGTCCCAGATTTCCTGGATGTTTTGTGTCAAGAGATTTTTTTTTTTTTTTACTTTCACATTCTTTGACTAATGTGTCCATTTCTTCTATCATATCTTCAATGCCTGAGATTTTCTTTTCTATTTCATATATTCCTTTGTTGAAGCTTGCCTCTGTAGTTCCTGTTTAAAATCCTAAATTTTTTTCATTTCCAGAATTATCTTAGTTTGGGTTGTCTTTATTGATTCTATTTTCATTTTCCAGTCTTGAACAGTTTTATTCGTTTCTTTTCATTGTTTGTATTTTTCCGCATTTCTTTAAGAGATTTATTTGTTTGCTCTTTAAGGGCCTTTATCATCTTCATATAGTCAGTTCTGAGGTTTCTGTGTGTACACAGATACCTTTCTGTGTGTTTCAGATACGTTGGAATATTCAGTGCTTGCTGTGGTAGAATAGCTAGGCTCTAATGGAGCCATGTTGCCCTGGTGTGTTCCCCCCACCTCTAGCTTTTTATTGATTCTTTTTGAGTTTCACATCATGGATCCCAGACCCAGTCATCTCCCCATCCCCTCATACTTGCCCTTCACCCTTGTAACCTCTCCCCAAAAATAAAAAACACACAAACAAAACAAAACAACAATGCTGTGTCCCACTGTATAACCCTCTGTCCACACATGTTCACTTTCAAATGTTCATTGTAATGAGTCATTGGCCTGGGTTGGGTTCTCTGGCTTCTGTGACACCATCAATACTGAATTCTCACTGGGTCTTCTCCCAGTTATCCTGTTGTTGCCCTGTGTCATGGAGAGCCTGCCCCTTTGGATCAGCAGGCCTGGCCCTTTCACACATCCCTGCTGTTAACAGATGGTATAGATTTTGGAGTGAGCCAATTCACAGGCCTGAATCTGGGCCTGGGTAGTAGCTGAGCTGGTCAGCAAGCTGGCTCTCCCTCATTCACACCACCAGGATCTACTTATTTTGTGTCCCTGGAACAGAGGGAGACAGTGAAGAGAGGTCACCACAGAGGGTCCACTGTAGCCCTGAGATGAGACTGGGGTGTGTGTGTATGTAAAGGAATAGAAAGAGAGAGGCTCTACAGACAGCCTGCCTGCTTCCTTGGTCTGTGGGTTGGCAGGGAGCGCCAGCTGGAGTTGGGGAATGAGATAAAGCAACAAGTGGGCAACAGAGGGGGAAGAAAGGTTGTAGCGGGAGTTCTGTTGCAAAGATAGACATTGCAGAGGCTGGGGCATTGGGTTTGGAGGAGAGTGGTGGGGAGATGAAGGTCTCAATTAGCTTCCCTGTGTCCCTGGCCTGCTGAGCTGGTGTGTTCACAGAAAATGCCTGCTGCCATTGGGGCTGGGAAACTGGGGGAAGCAGGCTTGAAGGAGCAATCTTTGTGATCTGTTAGGGATGGCACTAGAGAGGAAAGGGAAACTGTAGTGGGTTTTTCGTTGCTACAGAGCTGGGGATCAGACTGGGGACTGCATCCAGAGGAGCAAGAGGAGAGGTGTGGCTCCTGTGTCAGCAACTTGTTGCCCTCCATGGAGTGGGCCTTGGGTGAGCAGGGAGTGCCTGCAGGGGTCGGATGCTTCTCTTCGACAAAGCTACCAACAAGGGGAGGGAGGTTAGAAGGGGGAAGATCTGTGAAATCCACAGGATATGAGGACAGCAGAACATGGAAGGCCGCCCAGGCGTTCTGCTGCAGAATGAGGGAAGAAACTGGAAGAATAGATCTGGGGAAACAGAGGGAGAAGAGAAGTTCTGCAGGCAGCCTGCCTGGGTCTCTGGCAGACACGGCCTCCATTCTTGGTCTTAAAGAACAAAACCACTTGCTTCCATGTGGATTTTGCTCCAATCTCTTTGGTCACTAGCAATCTTGTGGCCCTTCCTGCCCAGTCTTCCTTCGCATCCTTATCACCTTATTTTGCCATCCTAGGCACTTCCAACTGCTTTATCTTCCATTTTTCTCCCCAACATGCCTAGGAAAGCCTTACCTCTTGGACCCCTCACAGGAAGAGCTGTCTCTGTCTCTCCACATAGGTTGACAGGACTGCAGAGAAATGTTCACAGTTTTGTCACTGTGAATCCCTGGCTCTTGGTCTTGGCTAGATATACTCAAGAATCCTTGGATTTTTATTGGCCCCCTTAAATGTCCTGCCTGGGATCTGTAAACTATAGGGCTAATTGAGGTGGGAGAAATAGCTAGTATATGGCTAATTTCCTTAGGGAGGTTTTATTCTGTGAAGTTATTGGGATGAGTGGAAGTCTATACCCTAGTGATAAACCCTCAGTATTTTTGTTTTTGTCTTCCCCCTTCTCCAATCTTCCTCTTGAGGCCTTAAAAAAAAAAAATCTCTAAATTATTGAGTAAGATTCTGTTCTGATGCCCCACCCTGCTGTGAGAGCAGAGTGTGCCAAAGATCTGAATCTGGTGTTGGTTTATAACCATTGGGAAAGGAACAACAATGCTGTTTTAGGGAAAAGGAAAAAAAGGGGGGGGGGGAAGCACTGTAGCATTGTACCTATCTTCTCAGTTCTTAGTCTCTTGAGAAAACAAACCTCAAGAAATTGATGTTTCCCCCAGTAATTTCACAGTGAGAAAAGGAAAAGGCTGAAGCCAAAGGAGGGGAGGGTCATCTGAGGAAGCCATTTCACATAGCGCTGACGATGACTTCTCAGTGTTGCCAGGGTAGTCAGGGACAAAGCTGGGGCCTTGGTAGCCCCAGCCAAGGAAGCTCAGTCACTCATTCTCCCTGGACCGATTAGAGTCAAGTAACTGTGAAAAGCATAAAAGGGAAGGGATGTATTCAATGTGGCCACGTCAGGAAGAAACAAAAAAGAAGTCTAGCAATGGCCCCCAATCCACCCCCACAACCCCCATTCCCCCACTCCTCCCCCACCCCATCCCCCCACCCTACCCCTACCCCCCAATCTCACCACCCCCCCACCCCCCACTCCACCACCACACCCTGTGCACACACACCCTCCACAAGTCCATCCTTATGCCTTGACAGGAGGTTCAGGATCATATAGAGAACAAGAGGTATCCATAATTAAGCAGTCCTGGTCAGGTGGGGGCCAGTTCCTCGTGGACAGGACATTGTCTGGGCTCAAATTTCTCCTACAAGGTGGTCTGGCAGATTGCAGCTCCAGAAACGGTCACTGAGGACTAACCCTGGCACATCCTGTCTTGACATTTCCTCTGCCAGGCTATTGCCTTTACATTCAACCTTGCTCGGATTCTCTGGACACAGGCAGAACGCAACCAGGTTCTTTGCCAGAATATCACAAAATGGTCCCTCGTCCAGTTCCCAATAGGGTCCTTGTTCCCCATGTAGAGAAACATCATGCTCTGAGCCTCTGCTGTGTGCATGTCTCTCAGCACCCACTATAGCAGCCCATGGATTCTGAATAGTGCTTACAGCGTTCAAGGTCTTTCCCAGCTCAGAATTTCAACCTTTTCCACATTCCTTTTGCAAATCACTTCCCAAAGGCCAAGAATCGTGTATGGTCATGTTTATCACAACAGGCCTCCACTTTGAGGTACCAATATCTGTATGTTACTTGTTTTGTTGCTGTGACGAAATCCCATGACAAAGGCAACTGATGGGTAGAGGAGTTTGTTTGGACGTAGAGTTCTGGGGTACAGTCTGTCATGGTAGAGGCAGTATGGTGGCAGGGACCTGAGGCAGCTGGGCCATTGCATCTGCAGTCGAGAAGCAGCCGGAAAGGAATGCTGATGCTCAGCTAATTAACTCAGTTTTGAGAAGTGCAGTACCCAGCCTGTGCAATGGTGCTTCCCAAACTGATGGTGCTTGTTCTAATCTCAGCTAACCTAACCTGGAAAATGCCCTCACAGACTTCCGCAGAGTCTGGTCTCTCTGATTATTGCAAGTCCTACCAAGTTGGCAACCGATATTAACCTTCACAGGGGGTCACTGAATTTTTTATTTGTTCTTCTTCTCCATTGACCACAGGAAATGCGTTTTCTTATTTTCACCTTTCACCATTCCCATTGTTTAACTGGGCTATTGAGGATATGAGGGAGAGCCTCGAGTGCTAAGGACTACAAGGCTCTACTCCTAACTACAACTAACATTTAGAAATAACATCTAAAAATGCCAGACCCAAGTCATTACATCATCAAGAAAGTTGAAAACTAACATTTCAGGGACAGGTAGATAATTCAATAGGTAAGAAGAGCTGAGTTCAAATCTCCAGTACCCATATAAAAAGCCAGGCACAGCCATGCAGATGCCTGTAAGGCACCATGCCGTAAGGAGCAAAGACAAAATGATTGCTGAAGCTTGCTGGCCATCAGCCTCTGTCTTAAGGAAAGGTAGGAAAGTGATACAACAGGATGCTCAGTATCCTACTCTGGCTTCTATTCATGCACAAACACACAACATGCACATATGTGTATACAGGACACACACACACGTAAATCAATATTTTTCAAATTAGCATTTCAAGTAGTTAACATTTTAGTTAGGTAGGCCTGACTTTAGTAAAGTCCTGGATAAATAGGGTTTTGGTTTTGATTTTGGTTTTCCTTCATTTTTACTGTTATTAGCCTCCCCAGCCACACACACCGTGTGTGTGTGTGTGTGTGTGTGTGTGTGTGTGTGTGTGTGTGTGTGTGTGTGTAGAGGCTTGAAGTTGATGCTTTCTTTGATGGATCTCCACTTTATTTATCAAGATAGAGCCTCTTGCTGAACTTGGATCTTGCTAATTCTGGCTGGCCTAGCTTGTCAGCCCCCCTCTGTCCCAAGCCAGTTCCATGTGGTTAAAGTGCTGGTTTACAGGTGGTGGCCACCCTTGCCCAGCTCCTACATGGGATCTAAGCTTTGCTCTTCATGCTTATAAAGTAAGTTCTTCATGCACTGAGCTTCTCCCCAGACCAAATTCTTGCATTTTAGTTCATCTTTTGTCAAAAGAAAAGGAAAACAAACAAATAAATAAACAAACAGAGGCAACAGCTCCTACACATTAGTATTAGCATAGTTCACTAATGGTCCCAAGTATTCGCATATGAGTAAAACGCACATATTCTTCTAATTATACGTGCCAAGAATAGCAGTCTTAGCATACCATAAATTCAAAAATAATTGAAGAATGAAATGGCCACAAATTTGCAACTCAGTTATTTTCAGAAACTCCAGGGACAGATTAAACTCTGCCACATGCTGTTTTAGAAATCAGAAGTCTATGGGGCTAGAGGGATGGCTCGGTAGGTTTGGGTCCCAGCATCTGTGTGTGGCTGCTCAAAATTACCTGTAACTCCAGCTCCCAGATAATCGGATGCCTCAGCCTCTGAAAGCACCCGCACTCAGGTGCACTTATCCACACATTGACACATGCATGGACATAATTAAACATAAGAACCAAACCTTTAAAGAAGCCATACATTTACAGAAGTCTACTCATCTAGAATTCTCCCTGGTGGGTACCAAGATAGATAGACTTAGTTTCCATGGTTACACAAATCACAGTAGAAATCTCCTCAACAACCTTGCCTCCATGGTTCAACAATACCCCAATGCCTCAACAAAGCCCCCAAAGACCATTCTAGCCCTCTCTACCAAACAATAAATCAAATCATGATACTCATTCCTTGTCTTGTTGCTATGACAAAATACCTGACAAGAGCAACTTAAAGATGAGAAGGTTTATTTTGGTTCTGGTTCCCACGGATACAGCCCATGCTGGCAGGGAAGGTACAGCAGCTGTAGGAGGAGGTCACATCACAGCCCACAGTGAGGAGGCAGAAGGCAGTGGATGTTTGTACTCAGTTCTCTTCCTCCATTTTACTCAGTCTGGGACCACAGCCCATTGGAAGGATACCACCTACATTTAGGGAAATCTTATCGCATTCAGTTAGTCTAATGTAGGCCACCCCTTCAGATCTACTCAGAGATTTGTTTCCTTGGTGACTCTAAATCCCATCATATTGACAGTCAAGATTAACCACCAACACAGCTCCCACGTACTTAGCGGTAATGCAAAATCTGCTAAGAAGAACTTCCAAAACTGAAACCCTCCCGTCGAAACCGCACAAGAGGCCCGAGAGTTCAATAGAACGGACACTGCTTAAACAAAGCCAGTCCTCAGAATGCCAAACTGAAAAGGAAGGCAAAGCCGGAGTTGCACCAATAGGGGAGAAACTTAGAAGGCTCAGATCCTCCCAAGAGTCCAGTGCAAAGTCTAGATACTCCTTCCTTTGCTTTCCAAACACAGGGGGAAAGGCACTGACGCTGGCTGAAACGGCAAGTAGAGAACTCGCCGCGATGGCGTGATCCCATCACCTCCGTGAGCCCATTCTTTGCTCTCCATTCAGAGTGAATTTGTCATGAATAGCTCACACTTGAAATTTATCTATTCTCCTGGACATGGCTTGAAAAAAAAAAAAAAAAAAAAAAGTTACCAGAGCCGTCAGTATCAGAGCCTGTGTCCTAACAAGCCCGGACAAGCTATCAACTTATGCCTAATAAACCAATTAAACAGACAGTGCAAAGCAGAAGAAGAATATTTATTCAATGTGGTCACTTTGGGAAGAGGAATAGAAAGGTTCACTGACACCCTTTCTACTGACGTGGGATTTAGGTTTAAATAGAAGGCTAGGGGTAAATGTAACTAAGCAGTCTGGGTCAGTGAAGGTGTGGTCCTGCTCATCACTGACCCATCCTTGTCTGGGCTCCAGTCTCCCTTGCAAAATGACCTGACAAGTACTCAGCCCTGCGTGAAATCTCTACTCTGGCTAGCACCAGGCTTTCGGTCTATTCCTTTTCTCCCAGCATGCAATCCACGGGGAAATTCCAGTCCTGGAGAACAGCTGTCTCAATAAAGAGTGGCACAGGGAGGGGAGCAGGGTTTCTTTTTAGGTTATCTCTGCTCCTGCCTGGATGGTTACAGCATCGCCTAGGCACTGTCGTTGCGGATGATTTGCCCTTTAAGCATCTAATGGAGCATCTAATAGAATGCCTTGGGTTCAGTAAGGAACACTCCCCTGTGCTCCTGGGTAGCTGTCACTTGTTAAAGAGAGTCACACTTGAAAGGCTCATAACGCTCCTCTCTGCCTCGTCCTGTGTCCTTAAACCGTTATCACTTCCAACCCCTTCCCAATCCCGCAAGCTGTGGGGCAGGGAGGGCTGACTAGTGATGGCAACCTTTATCCTTAGAGTGAATTCTGTGTGCTTTTTAGTAAGAGAGGCAAAGAACGTGACCGTTGTAAATGACAGCAGTACTGTCTGGTAATCTGCTTCAGAGCAGAAATAAAGAAGTACTTAAGTTTTTTTTTTTGTTTTGTTTTGTTTTTTTTTTTTTTACAAAATTGTCTTTAAAACACTTTCCTTTTAAGAGTAACATTAATTAAAAAAAAGTTAACATTAATTGTACCTACTTCTAGAGGTTAGTATGGTATTTCACATATGTATACAGCCTGTAGTGAGTGATTGGATCGGGGGACTTGATGTAGTACTATCTCCTCAAAATTGCATCAATTTCTCCCGAAGGAACATTCAAAATCCCCTCTGCTTGCTCCTTTGAATATACAGTTCATTGTTGTCTGTCTTGGTTGGTATCCTACTGTGTCGGAGAACAATTTGCTTCACAACCTCTGCCTTCCTGAAGGATCTGTATCTTTTCATTAGCATTTGAGGGCCTTAGGGAGGTGAGACAAATCCTGTCCTATTATAGGCTGCTGGCAAGGCAACAGCAACCACATGCATCACACTTGCTTGCTGAGAGCCTCAAAAGCCTGCCACCTACACACAAGGACTCTTTAACTGGGTAATGCTAGAAATCCTCTTAATGGGGTCATAAAGAGCAGTTTCAAATTCCACATCTAATTGAGGTATTTTTGGCAAAAATTGGAACTTCATAGGGGTCCTTCTGCCCAGGGTTGTGGTAGACTAAATGCCTGTCCATCTGTCATGAGCTCCATGTTGGCATCTCAAGGATAAGGTGAGGGGTAGCCCTGGAACAGATGGAGATAACAGTGGGTCTTCCCTAAATTCACCCAAAGGAAGAGAGCAGGGCACAGGTGCTGTCTTTTCTGCCACAGGGTCTACCCAAGTGTCCTGCAGTACCTTTGAACTACCAATGTAGTTGGTACCAATGTCTTCTCTTTTAATGAGAAGAACTTTTTTTTTTTTTTTTTTTTTTTTAGTAAGAATTGTACGTGGAGAAGAGGTCCATCTTGAGAGATCTAGAGAAGCCTCTTTGCAGTAAGAGATTTTTTTCAAGATGGCGGTATGATCACACTCTCTATTGCTGTTGGCATACCAGGCCCTTCCCACTGTGCCTGGAATAAAGATGTTTCCAACATACAGTTTTTGTCTTTTTATCGGTCTTCTTGTTGTCACTTTGTTGTCTTTTTCTTTGTTGTTCTAACATAGCTGGCCTGTCCAGTTTTCTCAGTTTTCCCTGTTCTTTTGCTCTCTCATCACAGGACCTTCACACAGAGTTAACTCTGCCATATAATTTCTGTCTGGTCAAATCTGCTCTCAACTCAGGAGGCAGTGCCTTAGAGAAAACTTTCTTGGCCTACTTAATTTATTGGTTCCTTTCATAGTCTGATGTATCCTTAAAATTTGTATTCTAATGTTGATACTTTTATTTGTGTTTAGTTATTATTTTCATACCATAAGAATTCTCTGTAAGCTCTATTTATTGGTAGCGCTATGACACTGCCTTTAGAGAACGAGCAGGTGATAAAATATTTACTGAAGAAATGAATGGAATAAAAAATTGCTGAGAGATGTGAAATGGGGAGAGAATGAATGAATCTTCACACTTGTCTCATGAATGCATCACTGGCAACAGCATCTCAACGTGTAACAGGAACATAGTCTACCTTAATTTATTTGATACATATTTATGTATTTTGGAAATTATAGGATACCACATAGGAGACTGCCCTTTATTTCCTACAATTGACATATTTCTTTCCAATTTTCTTTATTTTGGTTTTTTTGAGATTGGATTTTTGTTTGTTTTGTTTTGTTTTGTTTTTTTCTGTGTATCCTTGACTGTCCTGGACTCGCCCTGTAGACCAGGCTGGCTCTGAACTCACGAAGATTATCTTGCCTCTACCTCTCGGAGTGATGGGATTAAAGGCATTCTCCACCACGCCTTGCCTCTTTCCAAGTTTCATATACTGTGAAAGTCATGCATTTTATATATACACGTAGAATCATTCTGTATGTACGTGTTTCTTGCTTCTTTCTCTATGTGATATGTTATTCTCCCTCGTTGGTAAGAATGCCTTTGAACACATGGTCGTTAAAGTGCTAAACCCATTCTACTGCATGAATGATAGTATTTAAATTTCTTTCCATCCATAGTCAGATGGTTAGGCTGGTCAGTTTATCAGTCCATAGCTAACGTTTGCGGGAGCCGGGAGGCCTTGGAGGTAAATCAGACAACGCAAAGACTGGAGCAGGAGGGTTGGGGGGAAAAAGAGAGGCAACTTTTCCTTGGGAGCTAAAGAATGCTTACTTGTTGGTGGGTGTTAGGCCCTGGAAGAGTGTCTGTCAAAGCAGGATTCTCCATGGCTCAGGTGTGTGCCCTGGCACGCGTGCCTGACCTTCAAACACTAACCCCCAAACGCCTCCACGCGAGGCTAGCAACCCAGCAGGCTTAGTCTACGTCTGGTGTTTCACCGCCACGCGCCGCCACGTGCCGTCGCGGACCCGCCCCCTGCTATTCCCGGCCACGCCCCTCACACGCGGCTTTTCCAGTCGCGGCCCGCGGCCCCGCCCTCAGGCGACCTCCAGCACTGCTGCCCTCCCTCCGGTGTAGCCACGCCTCCATCCGCGGGGCCACGCCTCCATAATCCGGGCCCCCGGGGCCGCCCCGCCTCCAGGCCGCTCGCAGGCGCGGGGGCGGGGCCCTGCGCGATGACGTGGGCGGGCGTGCGCGTAGACGGCCCGCGTCCCTGTTAGTCAGCGGAGCGGCCGAGGCCGGACGTTGCGGCCGAATCGCGGAGCCGCGAGCAGGGCTGAGTAGCGGCCACGGGCACCGCGGGACGGCGCCGCTCTCCGCTACGGACTTCCCGGTCGCCGTTGGCTGCACTGCCGGGTGAGTGCGCGGGCGCCGCGGCTCGGGCGGCCGCCGCCTTCCCCCGGCCGTGACCCCCTCCCGGGAACGCGCGCGGGGCGGGGGCGGCGCGGGAACAATAGCGCGGGCGGCGGGGGCAGCGGGGGGCGTGGTCCACCCCGCGCGACCTGGCTTAGCCGCTCCGGCCCGCTTCCACGTCGCGCGGGGGATAATGGAGCGGGTGGGCGGCAAATTCGGAGGTGCTCCCGCGGAGGTCGGGCCAACGCGACCGTGCATACTCCTCCCGCACCCAAGGGGAGCGTGTTTGGACTGTGGGCGGTTTCTTTGTGCGGACGTGAGTGCGGCGACGCCGAGAAGAGCCGGGTAGCCGCGAGCGCGCCGGCCTACGGGCCGCGCCTTGAGAGGGGCGCCTGGCGCTGACCTTTTGACTTTCCCCCACCGCTGTCTCTTTGTCTTGCGCGTCGATTCCCGGTCCAGACTAGGTAGTACCAAGTCTGTTTTAAGGTGCCATAAGGAACACTGCATTTTCATTCCCAAAAGTTCCCCCATCCCACCGGGAATTTAAGAACATGTTGGCTTGCACGATGTCCGGTAGTTGCTATTTTTACTTCTAAAATTAAGTGGTCTTTTCAGTAGAATTCTAGTCTGTCGGCCTATTGTGTTTTGAGATCAACACCTTTTGGTCAGTTAGAACATCTGTTTATTTCGTTCATTCATTTTGGCAACTGTTAGTTCTGTATCCAGATGGAGAAGATGGGAAGGCCAAGAGGAAGACCTTAATAATAGGGTACTATGGAAGAGAATAGATGTGCCTTTAAGTGAGCCGGTTATATAAAGGATGTATGTTAAGTAAGGTATTTGGCTCATTTTACTGGAACTTCCAAGGGTAGTGTTACGTTAGGAAGAAGAGCTAGGTTTGGCTTAAATATATATACCATCATTATTCTTAAATTTTGCATCTCTCCTTCCCCCGGTTTTTTTGTCTTTGGTAATGGTTACCTCAGTTCTCTTGTTGAGACTGTTAAACCTGAGGGGTTTGCTGCCGTGTATGACGAAAGCAAGCAAGCAAAATGGTACTTAGAGGCGTATCTTGCATCATTCCTCTGGCATCTAGCATGGAAGTCATACACGTTGGGTTGATTAAAAGACTTTTATAGACAAACATTTGAAGTTAAGCCTTAAATCTCCACGAAGTTTCAAAGTGTCACATGTTACCCTCAGGTGGCTAATCATAAATTAAAAGAGGATATTACATGTTAAGACCACAGAGGGTTGTTTGGAATCACTTTTTTTTTTAACTTCTAAAGGCCATTATCTATCCTAAAACCACCCCTGAAATTTTTTTGTATGTAGTTAATAAAGTAGAGGATTGTGGGGTGACTGTCTATATATACATGATAAAAGTTGAGCATTATAAAGGTTGGATTCTTTGTCCACTTCCAATATTTTAGCTAGGGCTTTCTCTAATCGTATGTATGACTACATCCAGACACAACAGTGGTGTTCCACTCAGACTCTAACGTGATTGCATTTGCTCCCTTAAAAAATTATTGTCGTGGATGTGTGTGTCTGATGTCTTGGGGGAGGGGGTCACATGTGCCAGAAGACAGCTGTGTGGGATTGGCTGTCTTCTTCCACCTTTATGTGGATTCTAGACATCAAACTCAGGTTCCTAGGCTTTGAGGACCAGACCCACTGCGCCATATTTATCCTTTTATGACTATTTCACAAGGTTTTACTTTTATTTTTATTTTATTTCTGTAAGTAAAAAAGTACAATAAGCTATTTAAATGTATTTTAGAAATATTTGATTTCTAGTAGTTGAGAGTTGCTTAATATTTTAGAGGTGCTTACTAGGAAGGTTAAGACTTAACTTGTACTCATCCACCTCACAAAGCATATGGGTTTAAAACTCCAAGGTTTGGCACATCTCACTATTTAAAAAAACATTTCTTCTTGATATGAAAGTAGTTCATAAGAATTTACTGTAAACTAGAAATGAAAAATAAGAAAATGACTATTACTATGAGATATATAGGTCTTGAAGTTCCAAACCTTTATTGCTTTACCTAGTTATCCAGAAGGGATTCCAGAATTAAGAAATTATATGAGTGATTCACAGACAACATAGATTCAGTTAGGTTTTCTAAATTCTGTTGTTTAAGCAGTTTTCTTGAGATTTACTTCACATAAAAGAGTTGCCCTTAGAGAGTATACTTTTTAGTGGTTTGTAGTCTATTCCTATAATTATTCATTGATCAGCACTACACTATTCTGGAGCATCATTGTGCCACACAGAACCCCACCCACCCCTTTTTTAAAAAAGCTGTCTGGTGTTCAAAAGGAAGAGAGTATGGATTCTGTTAATAAATACATTCCCTTAATGACTTTGAAAAGACTACCCTTTAATTGTCATGGCAGACATGAAAACTGTATACCTTGTACTCCTTTAAATTCTGAGAGAAATGACTTGGAAAGGAAATTAGTGTAAGAGTAAATTGAGCCATACATGGTGGTGAATACTTGTAATCCTAGGATTTGGGAGGCCAAGGCAAGATGAGTTTGAGGCCAGTCTGGGCCGCCCAAGCTAAAGAATAAATTGTACCAAAATGAATACAGTTAGAATCATAATTATTTGTTCCATGAGTGATATTATGGAAATGTCCTAGAGAAGATACTAGATGGCTAGTGAAACAGCAATTGTTAATAACTAGCCATAAAGCATCCTACTGGGAATTAAGGGGTTGATGAATAGAACCTGCTCCTTGTTGCTTTGCCTCGTGTGTCAGTTGACAAATTTGAATCATCTCCATATTTGAGATGCTTTGCTGCCAGTGTAGAGGTATAAGGTCTGACTTAGGTGCCAGCTCTCTAGAAGACTGGTCAAGTCATGTCGGGCAAGGAATTCATAACCTGTGGAGCTTTCCACATGAATCACTTGCCTATTTGAGCTGTGATGCTTCTTGTCTCAGTCCTGATGACTACCTGAGCATCCAGTAGCTGTGCATTCCTACCCTAGTGCAGCTCTCCCAAGCTTTGGGTTTAGAAAAGTGTTAGCCTTCAGAACTTACTAAAAGGTGGTAGAAGTACTTACATGAGTCATCCCGCCTTTCAGAACAGTATATGGGAATAAGACAGTCCAGGAATCAAGACTTACGTTTCCTTGGCACCTTGCCATCAGCAAGGGTGGAGCCACCTCTACAAGTTGTTCATTGGAGTTTTTTGTTTTTTTAAAATGTATTTGTAATTCTTTTTTTTTTTCTTTTTTTTAGACAGGGTTTTTCTGTATAGCCTTGGCTGTCCTTGGCTGTCCAGGACTCGTTTTGTAGACCAGGGTGGCCTTGAATTTACAGAGATCTGCCTGCCTCTGTCTCCTTAGTGCTGGGATTAAAGGCGTGCGCCACCACGCCTGGCTTCACTGGAGTTCTAGAGTGACTGGAAAACTCTAGACAAGAAAAGAATCCAAACATTGTTAATTTGTCTCTAGTATCAGACTTACACAACAGTTTTTGCCATAAGCTAGAATTTTTTGAATGGTAAATTCTATTTGTTTCACAGCACCATGCCTTCTGATGAAATACTCTTCCAAGACTGTGGAATATGTGAAAATGGGGAGTTCATTAACCCCAAGAAGTTTATGGTCACAAGAGGGGACTTAAATCATAGTTACACAGTGAATTATACTCCTTTAAAGGATGTGAAAAGCCTCCCCGACCAGAGTCTGCTGTTTGTCTATGAACAGTTTAGTTTTTAAATTTGTGTGTATGAGGGCTTTGAGAAAATATGTGCCATTCTTTTCTGTATGCTGTGAGTTACATTACAAATAGACCAATTATCATTGTCTCTTGTTAGGTCTTCAGAGATTTCAGATTTGGTTAGGATTTGCCAATTCTTTAAAAAGTTTAGGAAATAAAACTTAGGAAGTGGCTACCATGACTTTAGGGCCATCTGATCTAAGTCCCAGGCCCATATTCCACATGTAACTAATTCTGTGACATTGCTAATTCAGGTTGTATAGCATATCTCAGTCAGTTTTTATTAGCCCTTAGATGAGAAGAATAATATCATGCAACCCATAGTATCCTCAGGTTTATATTAAGGCAATGTACAGACTGCTGTGGTTCTTGGGTGGTAAATAAAGCAGTTAAGGAAATTTGAGTTTTCACTTTTTTTTTAAAGCTTTGAATGAATGCAAAATGTCAAGTAAATTTTAAATCATTTTGATGTCAAGTGCATATTTAGGTGCTCCAGGATATGCTAGTTGTTTCTGTCCACATCACTAGTAGATTTGTTAAAAGTTTGAAAATTTCAACTAACCTGAATTGACTGAGATTATTTGTGTTAACATTTGGACCAGTAATCCACTCTGCCTTAAAATTTGGAAACTCTCTAAAACTAAGTAATAATCTCTGGTATAAAGCCATTCCTTCTCCCCCTTTTAAAGCCATTTCCTACAATAAGGTATTCCCTGCGCTTTCCTAGGTTTATTTTGGCGAATATCTGCAAAGTAGGAATCTAAGAGCTGAGAATAATTCTAATCATGTAATATATTTGAAGAAAATGTAATGCTCTCATTTATGTTTAATCATACATATATATATATAAATGGTATGTCGCATTTTTTTGTTCCTTCTTAAGGATAGCAACTGTGAAGACACTGATGTTACCTGAGCCAGAATACTGAGAACATACTCTATGCCACTTGAGGTGGTTAGCACTGAAGTAAAGTCAGTCTCCCTTCTGTGGTCTGAATCTAACTTCACAGGGGATAAGGACAAGTATGCCTGTCCTAACAGAGAAGCAAACATTTTGGCCATTTCATTAGGAATTCCTTTGCCTTTGAGACATTTGGAAATGTTCCAGCCTTAGCATGGCTTAGTCTACCTTTAAAAAATACAGCTTGCTGCTGCCATGCTCATGTGCTCCTTTCCATGTGCGAAAGCCTGAGACTCATGGAGGTAGGGGATGCTCAACTACCAGAACACAGTAATGAAGCCAGGTGTCAGCCCCTGTGGGCGTGGCTTTGGTGGCAGAGGAGGCTTTGGTGGCAGAGGCGGTAGAGGAGGAGGACCAGGAGGCCTCAGAGGCTTTGGTGGAGGACAAGGCTTTGCTGGAGGTTGAGGTCGGGGCTTCTGGGGCCAAAGAGGAAACCAGTCAAGGAAGAGTGTGATGGTGGAACCACGTCAGCATGGAGGTGTCTCTATCTGTTGTGGAAAGGAGGATGCCCTTATCACAAAGAATCTGGTCCCTAGAGAATCTGTGTCTGGAGAGAAGAAAGTATTTCAGAGGAGGATGACAAAATTAAGTATGGAGCCTGGAACCTCTTCCGCTTCAAGCTGGCAACATCAATCCTTGGCGGTGTAGACCAGATCCACATCAAGCCAGAGCTACCTTGGTGCAGCCTTAAGTGCCACTGTCTCCCACGTCTCTGATATTGTCAGCCTGGATGGTCTGCTCTATGCAATTGAGTTCTCCCACTGCTCTGGCCGTGACCTCATCAACTTGGCCAAGAAGAGGACCAACAATATACCTGTAATTGACGATGCTCGGCACCTACACAAATACCGCATGCTTATCACAGTGGTGGATGTGATCTTTGCCAATATAGCCCAGCCAGACCAAACCCATATTGTGGCCCTGAATTGCCCACACCTTCCTGCGGAATGGAGGACATTTTGTAATTTCCATTAAGGCCAACTGCATTAACTCCACAGCCTCCACAGAAGCTGTGCTGTCGTCTGAAATGAAGAAGATGCAGCAGGGGACCGTGAAGCCCCAGGAACATTTGACACTGGAGCCCTATGAGGGAGACACGCTGTGGTTGTGTCCACCCCCCAGGTGAAGAAGTGAAACTCAGGGCTGTCTAGAATTGGGTGAAAAAACAGTGTTGCTACTGTTGGACGTGTGGATTTTGGTTTTTGGTTTTTTTTTTTTTTTTTTCCCTATTAAAAGACTCGTCTGTCCAAAAAATTATATTGCTTGCTTAATAAAGTACAGAAAGCAAAGTATGTTTCCTAATGTTTGGTTATAGTTGAAAGTGTACAGAAGAATCAAAATCATAAAAGGCAGACCTCAGTAAATGTGTTCCAAAAAGAGTATTGAAATACATTTACAAAAAGTATGAAAAGCAAACGGGAGAGAAGGCATTGCTTGTACTGGAGTCCTCCAACTTGTATTGAGGCTCTGAAGGTAAAGCTTTATCTGTGCTCAGAGCACTTAAAAATTAAGTCTTTCTCCAGTACTGAGACGCTTTCTGATGCTCAGAGGACCCAGCCTGCCGACCACCATGTTACTAGGACAGCCCCACACACCTGCCATGCCTGGGAGGACTCCAAAAGCACTGAGGATTTCAGAGTTCTTGAAGGCTGTTTGTGAGATAGGAACTCATATTCCCTGACTCTTGAGAGGATGGACCTCTTACTCAGAAGTTAACTGAAGGTGAGATAGAGGGGGGAAAGCTGTTGCTGCAGACTAGAGAAAGGGTCACTTTGCAGCTAAAACAAATCCCAAAGCAGTCTGACTTTGTTTCACTGAGAATTTATTTACATTTCATCTATATTTTGACAGAATGGTACATTTCAAAGACTTAAAAAGTGATGCACACTGTGCCAGCCACCCAGTTCCTTTACTTGGAAACAGTGTTCCTGGGGATCCTTCCAAAAATAGTTGATTTATGTACCAGTAAATGTAGATCTCTCTTATTCAAAACCCAGGGTGGGACTGTATTTCAGAATTAGGGCTTTTTCTGTAAGATGAATTTGAGAAAGATGATACAACGTGTCTACCACTTTGTGCAGATCCTGATAGGTATATCCAACCTTTTGAGAGTGACAAGACCTTGTCAGGTATAAGGCTCACATTTTAGAACTGGGCATTGGAGTTTTCTCCTCAAAAGCAATAGCAGCTTCAATGCAGTGTTTTTAGAAGACTTACTGTTTGGTGTTGAGCCACCTTCATAGCTAGTCTCAGCTACATGCAAGCTCCTGGGCCACAGGTAGAACATAATGTGCATGTAATCAGACACACTAATAAAGCATAGACACTACAATAATTGGCACAAGTAAAGATTATGAAGTCTCTTGCCAGTTTTGTTAGATTCCCCCATTGTAGAGGGCACACTTATTTTTTAAGAAACCTTTCACTTTGGTTTTCATGGATTTTGCTCTTTCCAGGAAGGGAATCATGCTGAATACCATTCTCCCTCTACCTTTGTATCTAAGTGTTGCAGATTTGTTGTCCTTTGCAATTTTCTTTTTTCCTTAATAGAGCTTAGAGGTTACTTCATGTTGCTGTATTACATTTTTAAAAGTAGCTTGTGGTATTGCATTGGTCTAGTCTGTTTGGCCTCCTATAATAAAATGTCATACACAGGGTAGATTAAACAACAGAAATAAAGCTCTCACGCTGACCAATTGGTTCCTTTGGTGAGGGCCCTCATTCTTCTACCTGCATTCTCACATGAACAGAGAGTGCTTTGGTCTCATATTCTTCTAAGGGCATTAATTCACCCTTACAAGCTCATCTACCATTACTTCCTAGTGGTTTCATCTGAACTGCCATTTTGGAGGTTATGACTTTGACACATGCATTTGGGGGCAGGCACAAATATCAAGTGCTTAATTTCATTAAGAAGGTGTGTCATTTGCTCAGGTGTATTGACACATGCCTTAATTCTGATGTTCCTGAAGCAGAGGTAAGTTGTATATCCGTGAATTCGAAGCTAGCCTGGTATACATAGTGAGTTCTAGGGCCACCTATTAAGACCCTGTCTTAAAAAAGGAAGAAGTGCTACTAAATTAACTTGCTCTTTGTATTTGTTTTGTTTTGTTTTAATGTGCAGTTAGGTTGTTTTGGACCAAGTAGATTATCTTGTGTACATATCACTTTATATTATGTTTAAAATGTATAGGATAAACTTGTAGAGGTGAAACTGGTGGCTCTGAGTATATGAGCATTTGTAGTTTTGATATTTATTCAGTTTCCTTGCACCAGAACTGGGTAAGGATAACTGCTTCTTTGTTGCTTTTAGGAGTGAGGTTAAACATCATGGAAGGGCTATTTGTATTTGTTTTTCCCCTTAGGAACTGACCTTATCCTTGATTTTGTTGTTCATTTTCTTAGATTTGCAAAATCTAAGGGATTTTGCAAAATCTAGGGAAATGGCTCCAGGCTGGATTTTGGAAATGTGTTTTCTAAATTTGTAAATTTGTTGTCCTTTCGTAGGGTATGATTTTATGTATGTGACCAGATAATCATCCAGTTGCTTCAGCATTACTTAAATAAATATGTATTTTTTGTCCTACTGATTTAAACTGTTGCCTTTATTATTTACTGAATTTCCATGTGTGCTTGAGCCACTACTATTCCCTTGACCTGTCTAGCATTTGGAAATCAAGTCATTCAGTTTTAATTGCTTCAGTTTATGGTGTGCCTTCTGGTGGGGCTAATTCTCTTTCATTTAATTTCTTAGATACTTCCTGGCTTCTGGCCTGTTTGTGTATGTAAAAATTTTTAAATTTTATCTTTACTTAAAATTATGTGTGTATCTGTGTAGGGAAATTGAGTTTGTGCACGGTAGGATGTGTGTGTGCGCGCATGAGGGAAGAAGAGTGTCAGCCTGTAGAGCTGGAATTACAGACAGGTGTGAGCCACTCAATGTGGGTGCTGGGAACTGAATGTGGGTCCTCTGCAAGAAGAAGGGCATATTTCGCCCTTGTCAGAGGATTGGTGCTTTCTGTCAGGTAAGAGAATCAGTGTGTGCTCTTCCAAGGAAGCTTGCCCTCTGGAAGGTGAATACTATTCTGACTCTGATCTCTGTGGTTTTTGTTTTTTTAATGAAGTAGAGCATCAGGCAAGCAGAATAGGATGGGAGTATAGGGAGTTTGAAGCACTGTGCCAGGTTCATTTAAGGTATGAAGTCTTGAATTTAAATCTATTTAAATCTATCAGTCTGGTTTGTGACCTCCCTTCCCCCAAATACATTATTTAAATTATTATAACGAAATAAAAGTAAGGCACTCAGTTTTATTCAGGGTAAGGTTTTTTTCAGGTTTAACACAGTTCTTATGGGAATCAAAACCAGTAAGAGATGAGAAAGCTCAGTGGTTAAGAGCACTTGCTGTTCTAGTACAGGACCCAGGTTATATTACCAGGACCCACATGGTGTGGCTCACCCCTGTCTCTAACTCCACCTCCAGGAGGTCTGACTTGAAGTATGCACATAGAACACCTTCATGCAGGCAAACACTGATAGACATAAAAATAGATAAATTATTGTTATTGTTAATTTTTTGACACTAGATTTTCAGTATGTGGCCTTGGCTGGCCTGAACTCAGTTAGCAGACCATGCTATCTTTGAACTCACAAAAGTCCATTTTCTTGCCTGTGCCTCCCTAACCTCCACACTTGGCTAAATAAATCTTTAAAATAAAACAGTAGGAGGTATAGAAGATGGGTACATAGATATAATTTCCAAGAATTTTCTAATGTGAGGGTTGGCAGGTTTGCAGTCTTCAGCATAAGTAGGTAGGTGAAGAACTTTAGACTAGAGAGGTTCTCAACCTTCCTAATGCCGCAACCTTTTAATAAAGCTCCTCATGTTGTGGTGATCACAAATCATAAAATTATTTTCATTGCTACTTCATAACTGTAACTTTGCTACTGTAAAGTAAATGTCTGTGTTTTCAGATGGTCTTAGGTGACCCCTGTGAAAGGATAGTTTAACCCCCAAAGAGGTCATGACCCACAGGTTGAGACTCTCTGCTTTAGACCGATAATGTGCTCTTGAGACAGAATTTCATCTTCGGCCAGTTGGAGGGCTGCCCACGTTATTAAAAATAATTTTCTGTGCTTAAAGTCTTCTGGCTACTGATATTAACATCTGTAAAATATCTCCTTAATAGCTCTTAGATTTGTGTTCAGTTGAATAACTTGATACAGTAGCCTAGCAAAATTGACACAAAACTGATTATCATACCAGCTTAGCACAAAAGAAGGAACTAAGGAAATAAGGCTTCTTTCAAAGAGGTGCGGAGAGAAGTAACAGAGAGTCATGGAATCTGACATGGAGGAGAGAAGG
Source organism: Acomys russatus (assembly GCF_903995435.1). Lineage (NCBI taxonomy): Eukaryota > Metazoa > Chordata > Mammalia > Rodentia > Muridae > Acomys > Acomys russatus. Next base: position 62,194,385 of record NC_067139.1, on the reverse strand, counting down.
TTAAGTCAGCATGTGCATAACAGAAGGCATAGCATAGAGATGCTAAATTTTTCTATTAGTATTTGATGGGGGAATTTCACGAGGGTAACAGTTCTCAACCTGTAGGTCTCTACCCTTTTGGGGGTTGCATATTAAATATTTACTTATGATTCCTAACAGTAGCAAAATTACAGTTTTGAAGTGGTGAAATGATTTTAAGGTTGAGGTCACTACAACACGAGAGTATATTAAAGAGCTGCAGCATAGGAAAGTTGGGAACCACTCCACTAGAGCATCACTTACTGGCATTGATAATGCCCAAGATGATCCTGGATGTGGGGTCCTGTTATGGGAATGAGAGATATATTTGTGGAATTAAGATGCTGAATTAAAGAGAATGAGGCTGGGAGTGTATCTCTTTGCATTTGCTTAGCCCTGAATTCCATCTCTAGCACCATATATATGTGTGTATACATAAAAGGGTTAGTGTGCATGTATGAAGTCAGCAAGCCATGATGGGAATAAAGATGCATACGTTTCATGAGCTATCTGCTTAGCATTCTACATGAGCGAAGGAAGGCAGATTACATCTGGGAAATACTTATAGATGTACTATATAAGTGTGCTTGTTACAGATTGGAAATTTTGGAAAACAAAGGGTAAAGAAGTGGGTAAAATCAGGGATTTATGGAGCACTTTTGGCAGTCTGAATTCAAGAAGTAAACTAGAACTAGGGTGGCAGGGATGTGAGATGTGATGATCGGTTTCTGTGGTAGGAACAGAGGTTCTAGTGCTCTAGGAACTCTTTGGCAGAGGTTTTTTTGTTTGTTTTTTCAGAGGGGTGATAGGGTCTCACTGTATACTCCTGTTGGCTGTCTTAATCTTGTTAGAGACTGAGATGTTTCAGAGCTAGGCCCTGGCTTCTAAAAAGACTGCTTTGTTCTATGTTTTCTTTGCTCTTGGAGTATGACCTAGCGTAAGGCAAAGTATAGTTAATTTCTCCATGCCGTACTATGTTGGCCTTGACTACAGTATTTACTCCTCCTTAACCTTGTTTATCTGTTGAGAGTTCATCTTCACCACCTTGTTGGAATTGCCAGACAGCCTGGGAGACAGTGGTTCTGATTCCAGATTTTCTTACTTTATTAGATCCTGGTCTTTTAGAGTGAAGTCACTCAGATATCTTAAGTTTTTGTTTTGTTTTTCCAAGTTTTCCTGGGAGATTTTTTAAAAGTATTATTATTTTATTTTTATATTTTTAGTGTGTCCACTTTTTTCTAGTTTCTCCCAATGAGATAGTATGAGTTACCTAGTTCATAGTTGTGAGGAAAGTGATTTGTTAGTCTGATGACATAGTAAAATTCCTCCTTTGACATTTTAGGGTATATGGCTTAGTTCTTCCTCAAGGTGAGATTTGAAGTACTAGTTGCTGAGCCTTATTTATCACTTAGTAGAAAAGAGAAAAATGGGATAAGAAAAAAAAATTAAAAGAGAAAGGTGAGGCCTGGACAGATGGTTCAGTGGTTAAGAGCATTTGTTGCTCTTTCAGAGGACCTGGGATCAGATCCCAGCATCTACATGATGGGTCACATCCCATGAAACTCTGGTTCCATTTTTCACTTCTAACTTCCACAAGCTCATGTACACACACATACACATTAAATAAATACATATTAAAAAAAGAAAGATGGCAGAGGAAACTGAATTTGCAAAGTTTGTGAGTATCAGTGAGAGAAAGCAGTCATACACAAAGGCACCTGGCATAGGTGGTGACAAGCTCTTACAGTAAAGGGCTGTAGAATCCCACTCACTGTAATGGAGGCATTGAGAAATCACACTGAGGTGAAATTTTTAAAAATTTCCACAGAAATCCTTGAATGATCTCTGAATTAGTAAATGGAAGAGTCAACATTTCTGTGTCTACAACTATTTGTTAGTATGGTAAAGGATTGCAGAGAAGTTTGAAGAGGAAAAGTAGCGTTTGTTGTGAAATGAGTTACTGAAGTGTTCTGTTTTTGATGGTTTTCTCAGCAATCTTTGATGAAACCTTTGGAAGATAAAATTTGTTTCTTAAATTGATTGCCTATCTTTACAGGGCCTCATCTCTAAAAGTTAATGTTTCCTAAGAGTTGGTTTAAAAACATGGTTTCTTTGTTGCCCTTGTCCATACACTCTGCTACTACTGTTTGGTTGGCTACTTGCTTTCCTTTCCTTTTTGGTCCCATATTAACTGATCCCCTTACATAACTTCTTTAGAATACTTATATACAAACAAATTGAAGTAATATAATAGGGAACACCTGAACTGTTGTCACTCATACAGTAGTAAACATTTCATTCCCCCTCCTCAGTGACTTTGAAAATTTTTGTTTTTTGAAATGTTCTCACTGTGAAGCTTTGAGTGGCCGTTACTTGATTTGTAGACCCGTTAGACTCTCCTGTTTCTGCCTCCCAAATGCTAGGATTATAGAAATGGGCTTATTATAGAATCTGGTTTGTTTGTTCCTTCAAAGCTCACTTTGCTGCAGCCAGGTACTGTGGGACTCTTATGAAGGTATTTCCATACATGATAGTTCATATTTTATATTGGGGAGATCCTGTTCCACCATCTGTTCTGCCCCTTTGCCTACAAAAATAAATCTATACCTGGTTGTCTCTAGCCAGGGTTCATACTTGTTAACCCACTAGAGTTGTCCTTGCCTCTGATTTTTCCTTTCATGATGCTGGGTCCTTGAACACACCAGGCTAGTTGTCTGGTAGATGATTCCCACACTATGGATTTAGCTGATTGTTTCCTCCTGGTGGTTAACTTGTATCTTTAGGGACTGCTTCTAAAGACAGAAGCTTGGCTTTGCAGACTGCATTGCATTTAGAGTTTTCCAGCTTTGATGCTACTCTGTACTCTGTATGTAAGCCAGGGCTTCAGGTCATGGCCTAAAGTATGGTCGTGTCAAGTTAAGGAGGTATTTTAGCAGAGGCATTAAAAAGAGCAGAACTGTCTTCATGCTTTTAGTAATTGATCAGTGTGGTGACACTGTGGTTCCCTGTGTCTTGTTTCCTGGTGGTCTTTACCTGCTACTTTTAGCATTCATTGATTAGTTTTGGTTGAATCAGTTATTTCATTTAGTCTTGAAGAACAGTAGGGTTTTCTGTTTGGTTGTTTGCGTTTGTTTGGTTGGTTGTTTTTCCTGACAATCTTTTTGAGTCTGTTACCTAGCTTTCTATTCTGTTTAAAAACTTTCTGAAGCCTAGTGCAGCAGTGCACACCTGTAATTTCAGCATTTGGAGTTTGAGATGCATAGCAAGACCCTGCCCCATCCCACCCACCAAAAATTGAAAGAAAAAAAAAATCCTTGAACTCCCAAGTTCTTCCTGACAAAAGAAAACGAGTGCTAATTTTTCTTTAATGTTCCAACTCTGAAAACTGGTTTATATTCATTGAAAGAGGTGTCAAATAACTTCTTCCTCTTAGTATCACAGAGATAGTTTGTGTGTGTGTGTGTGTGTGTGTGTGTGTGTGTGTGCGCGCGCGCACGCGCGCATGTGTGTATGTACATGAATGCACATAAAGAACCTTGGGTGTTCTCGGGTCCTAGCTACCTTAAGGTAGGGTTCCTAACAGATCTAGCACTCCCCACCCCTGCCAGCCTAATGCTGCAGTTATATAGGCACACCACCATACCTGGCTTTGGATGTGGGTTCTGGGCATCTGACCCAGGCTCTCATGCTTGTGAGCAAGCACCTTACCAACTTAGGTGTCTCCCAGCCTAAGATCTTCATTTTCTTTATTACTGTATAATATTTCAGTCACTATTGTGTGTGTGTATTTGTGTGAACACATACACTCCTGCACATGAAGTTAATATATTAACCTGTATTTTAATATAGTTTTTTTAAATGTTTTTTAATGTGAGTGCTCCATCTGCATATATATGTATATGCCAGAAGAGGGCATCAGATTCCAGTATAGATGGTTGTAAGCCACCTTGTGGCTGCTGGGGATTGAACTCAGGACCTCTGGAATAGCAGAAAGTGCTCTTATGCACTGAGCCATCTGTCCAGCTTCCTTGATACAGTTTTTTTTTTTTAAGTTTATTTTTACAGGAAATTGGAGACCATATTACAGTTCACATATACCTAGCATGCAGGTTCTCTTGTTAGCATATTCTATTAGTATAGTGCATTTTCTAGAACATTCTGAATGTTGGTAGTACATTATTATAAACTTTAACATTTATAGGATGTTCAGCTTTCCTTGGTTTTTAGACAGGACACCACATTATATTTACTATTCTTCTATGAGTTGCACAGAGGTTCCTTTTTGATGACCTTGACATGTGTCTGTGTATGTCATAGGGTTGTGCGTGTTAGAGGCTAGGAGATCAGTATCTGGTGTCTTCCTGCATAAATCTCTCAGTGAACCTAGAGTTCCCTGGTCCAGCTAGACTGGCTGGCCAAGGAGCCCCAGGAATCCTCTTGTTTCTTCCCTGACACTGGGTTAGAGGCATGGGCCTGGCTTTTCTGTGGGTGCAGGGGATTTATAAGGTTCTCATGCTTGTGCAGCATGTACCTCCCCCCACCCTCCATATTTAAGTTCTGGCAAGGAAATTGGCAAAGATACGATACCATTTTCATCACATGTCAAGGCTACACACTATATAGTTTGCTGCTAATGCTGTTGACTTTGATCTCTTGGCTAAGGTGAGCTTGTTAGTTTTCTTACTATAAAGTTCCTCCCCCTCCTGTGGCATTTGGAAGAGGTGGCTTACATAGCCTTTGCTTAGAGTGGGAGAGTTATGTTATAAAGATATCTGTCCTCCTAGTTTCTGAAGGTTTTATCATGAATGGCTGTTAGATTTTGTCCGATTGCTTTTGTGCAGCCATTGCTGGAAATCATATGACTTTTCTAATCCTACTTGATCCTAATGAAGAATTCCTTTTACACTTTGTTGAAATTCATCTAATGTTTTGTTGAGGATGTTTGCATTGTGTGCATGCAAGTTACTGGTCTGTAGTTTTTTTTATCTTTGACTGGCTTTGGTGTTAGGATAATGTTTTCCTTTAGACTGCATTAGGACATTGGCCTTCTGCCTGTTTGAGATTATAAAGAATTAGAGGACTGGAGAGATGGGTCAGTGGTTAATTAGAGTATGATCCACTTATAGAGGTCCTGGGTTTGCTTCTCAGCACTCACATGGTAGCTCACAATCTCCTGTTAACTTAGGTTCCAGCTCTAATACCATCTTCTGACCTCCATGGTGCTAGGCATACATGTGGTATACATACATAATTGCAGGCACACATATATATAAGATAAATAAAAAGAGAGAAAATATTCTTTTTTTTAAGTGCTTACCAAAATTCACTAGTGAAATCACTGGAACCTTGTGCTTTATGCTTAATAATGTGAATAACTGCTGGTTCCAAGCTCCATTCAGGTGGCTGATTCTTTGTCTTTTGTGTACATGCTTCCGTTTAGGTTATGTTTGTAAGAGCTTCGCTGGGTTATTTGTTTCACAGAAATGGTTCGTGTCATCTCAAGTTACCAGTTTGTGGGCTCACAGTAATTCATAGTATTCCTTTGTTATTCTTTAAACGGGGGCTGCTAATAATCCATGCGGTCTTGTACCTCACTTCATAGGCCATTCTTGCCTCAGACTCTTTATTCTCCTGCCTTAGCATCCTGAGTGTTGGGTTATGAATGTGTGCTATCACACTTGCCCCTTCATCATATTTCCTGTGTCATTTGAGACAGTTATGAAGACCCCTCTCTCATTTTTATACTAGTAGCTTCTGTTCACTCTTCTACTTCTTTCCTCTTGTCTCTGCATTCCCTCCACTTGCTCACTAGTACTGTGAATCAAACCCAGGGCCTCAGTCTAGGCAAGCAGTCTACACCCACCAGCATTCTTTTTAAAGAGACAGACACTAAGTGAACCAACTGGCTTTGAACTTGCTGTGTAGCTCTTGCAAACCTTAAAGTTGTGATCCTCCTGCTGCAGCCCCCTTAAGTAGTTGCAATCACAGGCTTGCACTACAAAGTTGCTGTTTCCTCCTTCCCTTCTTTTTTCCTCTCAAACTACTACTTTCCACTTTTGCCTGCCTATTTTTCAAACAGGCAGCTTTTGGTTTTTGTTGGTTTCATGTTTATTGATTTCTACCATGTTTTTTCTTGTGGTACTTGCTTTAGGTGGTGTCAATAATTTTTATGTAGAGTATTCCATGTTTATTCAATGAGAATTCCTCAAGTTGGTTTCCCTATCATTTTGACCAGACATGACTGCTCACTGAGTGCTTCCTTGCTTGCTGGCAGAGTGAATGTTTCACTTGTATTTACCTCGCCTTAACCTGAAACACTCTCTTTCTTTAGGAAGTTGTCTTCAGACTATTTTACACGATTGTCCCCTTTCTTTCTTTAAACTTTGAACTGATTTGCTTCTTAGGATTTGGGAAGCTTATGCAAGTGTGACTGAGACTTTTCCTCATTGCAAAAAAGGGCATTTTCCTGCTCAGTTTAGGTAAGTTAGTGATTTGTAGTTTGGCAGCTAAATCTTACACTAGATGAAGAGACAGTTGAATACCAAATGGCTATACCCTTTTAAAAAGGATATAATTCACTTTGTAATATTTTGGGTTAGCTGGTTTGGTGTTTGTATCTCTATAATTTGCCACTTTTTAAAGCATTAGAATTTTAGTTTAATGAAAAAAATAAATAAAAAAACAGTACATAACTACTCTTCACAAATAGTTGTTTATTTACTTTTCCCAACAGCCTTTGGGTAAATATTGTTGGTCCTGCCTCCTCTTAGTTTTACAGAAGGGAAATTAAGGCAGGATGAGATCAAGTAACAAGGCTATAATCTGATGCACAGTGAGGCCTGTGATTCTGCATCATGTTCTTCCATCTCCTGTTGATTACAGTACAATAGGTGTCACTCTTGTTACCATATTGTCTTGGTTTGATATTGCAAGGCCCATTTATTTAGGCAAAAGTTTGAGATCCTTAAATGGAAATCTCTAGAGCTACTAATCCTTTGAATTAGTGTTCTTTGCTGCAATTCTGTTTGGCCAACAGATAGACATTTCATGAATAATGACATTTCTTTCAAAAGATTGAGACTTTAAAAATGCATATTAAATCTACCTAGAGTATGTATTTTAAGATATTCTGCTGTGGTATAAAGTTAGAAAAGGCTAAAACACTTACAACAGTTTATATTTTTGTGTATAGTTACTACTAGAGTTGGAAGATTTTTATTTTAATAGAAAAAACATGTTTTATTCACATGACCCACAGTTTTGGGTCAGAATTTATTTATTTATTTATTTATTTTGATATGTTGACATGGCACTCCTACATCCTCTTTCATGGCTTATTTTTGCCCTATCCTGTACTTTCCTAAGATTACTAGGCTTTGCTGGTCACTCCCTCATGACATACTGCTTTTGAAAGATTTTGCTTTTTGTTTTGTTGTTGTTTGCAACCTGGTTAGCCTGAAACTCACATCGTAGTGTAGGCTGGCCTTACACTCACAGAAGTCTATCTGTCTCTGTCTCTTGAATGTTGGAATTAAAGGCCACCATGCCTGGCAACAACCGTTTTGAAAGCTCCCGCATTATATGATTAGAGCAAAATCTTTGGATCTCTCATGGAATGGCTACGAATCCATTTCTGAAATTTTAATTTGTACTTGAAAGTTTGCTGTCGTTGTCAATGAACATTGCTATGTACTTTTCTTTGAAGTGATAGACTTATGTGCCCTATTTCAAGTCACTATAGTTTGTAACTCTAGCACTTAAGAAGCAGAAGTAGGAGGATCTTGAGTTCTGTTAAGCCTGAGTTACATAATGAGCTCAGTCTCACTAACATAACACACACAAAACACACACACCCAAAATAAATAACAATAGTTTGTGTGTTGATAGTTCTTATAAAAATGTTTCATGAAAAAGTGGCTCACAAATAGTTTTCTGAGATGGCTTGTACCTTAGCAGATAGTGGAAAGGAGTGCTTATATAAACTTCCCATATCACAATATAGATAATTTGGGATTCTTACATTACAACAGAATTTAGCAAATTAATTGCAATGTGGAATATGAAATCATGTAATATTTTTATAGTCTATATTAAAAATACAGTGATCTGTCCTCATTTTTGTTGTTGTTGGTGGTATGTTTTTTGTTTTTGTTTTTGGAGACACAGTTTCTCTGTGTAGCCCTGGCTGTCCTGAAACTTGCTCTATAGACCAGGCTGTCCTCTAACGTACAGATACTTGCCTGCCTCTTCCTCCTGAGAGGCACCACAACCTCCTGGGGAACTGTGCTGTATGTTAAGTGAGTCTTTTGCCTGTTTGAGTTTGAAACATCCATGTATTGATCATTTGGAAAATACTGCTTCAATAAGGTGTACCTAAATGTTGCCATAATTTGTTAGATTACATTTGTCATACTGTGGTCTGAGGTCAGAACAAGTGAATAGGACAAATGCTAAACACTTCTGATTCGATACATTTGGTTGTGGAACTGTGGCACAGTTTCCCCTTTTCCTTTGTTGTCTACTTAATGAGCTGTATTCACTGTGTTCACCCAGCTGCTAAACTACCTCTATAGCTATTTCCTCCAGCTGCTATGGTTATCTGCTGGGACCTCATCATTTAACCACCATGTTCTTTGGCATATACAAGATCCAGGAAATCGGGGACAGGCTATGCCTGGAAGTGGAGAGCTAGCCAGTCAGTGGGACAGAGGTTGACATTAATAACTTGCTCATTGGTGGAAATGCCTCCCCTGTTATGCCAGAGGGCAAACTGTAGGAAGCACATCAATGGTAGAAAACCAACTTCATAACAAAAGCCTGTAAGAAGTGCAGCAAAGACAACAGTCAAATCAAAGTCAGACTTGAAGACTAGAGACCAGAATAAGAGTGTTTACGGCAGGGGTTACCAGAGAAAACAAGAATGCCCTTTTAATTAAAAAGCAAAGGTAAACATATCTGATCCTTTTTGGTAAAAACATGGATCTAGAGGCCATGGTTTCTCTGCTGTACTACGGTGATCTCATACAGTTTTCTTTAAGCCTAGTTTGGAAATGGAAGGATGCTAGCTCAGTTGGCAGTTACTTTGGATCATTTATCTATCATCCACATGGTAACAAGATTTAAAGACGGTGGCAGTGATGTCATCTTGAGTTCTGTGTTAGTTTTGACTGATTTGTTTGCACTGGAGTCATTGTAAAGAAAAAGGTTATGTCTTGTAGGTTGAAGATTTGTTTATACGTGTGTGGGCAGGTGCTCTCAGAGGTCAGAAGGTCAGAGGCCTGAGATCCCTTGGAACTGGAGTTACAGGTGGAGAGTGTGCTGTGAGCTGTGTGCTGGAATGCTTACAGTGTCTTACATTAGCAAAGCTGCACTTAGGCAATGAGAATTAAATAGTTGTCAGGCCTAGTGGCGCATGCCTGTAATCCCAGCACTCAGGGATGCAGAGGCAGGTGGATCTTTGTGAGTTTGAGGACAGCCTTGTCTACAAAGCAGTCCAGGATAGACAAGGCTACATAGAGAAATCCTGTCTTGAAAAAACAAACCACAAAGAGGGGGGGGCGGGAGGAGCGAGAAGGGGGAAAGAATTAAATATAATAGAAACAATGTATCAGACTAAAGAAAAGTCACATGATATTTTGACTCTAGTTATGGGTTAACTCTATGACCACAGAGGCAATTCTGATTGGTTGTATTTTGGAATTTGTTTTGAGACAGAGTCCAGCTGTTTAGCTCAGACTGGAACTGTGTAACCCAGGCCGGCCTTGAATTCAGCCTCCCAAATTCTGGGATTATAGTATATGACATCACGTTATAGTTTGTCATCTTGGAAAAAAATCTTGTGTGTAAATATGGTTCATGAAGCTTTGAAAGTTTAGAGTAACAAATTTGCTTTTTCCGTAACATTTTAAAAGCTGTACAGATTTTGTAAGCTACTTTAGAGTTTACAGATTCTGTTACTATTTATACTTCCTGTTGTATTCCTAAAGAGCTACTCCTGTTTAAAGTTGTTGCCATCTGCTGTTATTTCCCAGGCATTATTACTTTTTCATTGAATACTTAACCAAATCAGGCCAGTGTGACATTGGTGGATAGGGAGATGACTGGCACGTATAGGTCAGTAGAACACATTAGAAACGTAGACTTTGCTTCATGCAAGGCCAGTTATGTGAGTTTTGTTTTGTTTGAGATGGGGTCTCGTTACGTTGTTGAGGTTAGCTTCTAGCTTCCAGCCCCAGTCCCCCCAAACAGCTGGGGTTACAGGTGTATGCAGTGAGCCAGCCTCCAGTTGAATTTTGATGGAGTTGCATACAGTTTGCTCGAGCCAGGATGGCCTTTTCAGAGAGCAGTGCTGGAATAATAGTTTGGATATTGATAGGCTACAAAATGAGTCATTACTAAGCCTCCTACTCTATACAAAG